>NC_051215.1:6847000-6864500 GCF_015220715.1 Pygocentrus nattereri
CAGCCGTATGAGGTCAAATGGCCTGTATCTTAAGCATTGGTGGTTCAGTGGTAGAATTCTCGCCTGCCACGCGGGAGGCCCGGGTTCGATTCCCGGCCAATGCACAGCGCATCCTTTAGTTGCTTCTCTTCGATAAACAACCAAACGCCTGTAATCACAGAAACCCAGTGTAACCAGTATTCCAATAATTCATACCACGATACAAACAACCCAGAGCTCAATCTGTGGCTCATTTTGCTGGACATTCATTTCCAAAATGGTCTCAAAAAAGGACCTGAAGAACCTCCTTCACCCCCAGTTTTACCACAACTCAACAAATGCAAAAAAAGAGCAAATTGTGCAGTTCTATCAGAGTTCAAGGTTTAAGTTGTAAAGCCAGCACGGCTCCAGTTTTAAGAGATTCTGACTACTAAACAACAAATTATACGCGTGTGAAACAAACAACTTAGCGTGAGAGAAAGCAGGAGCGCAAGGCATAGACAGTAACAAATGGCAGGGGAAAAGTCAGCTCTGTGTGACCCTACGGTCACAGCCGTATGAGGTCAAATGGCTTGTATCTTAAGCATTGGTGGTTCAGTGGTAGAATTCTCGCCTGCCACGCGGGAGGCCCGGGTTCGATTCCCGGCCAATGCACAGCGCATCCTTTAGTTGCTTCTCTTCGATAAACAACCAAACGCCTGTAATCACAGAAACCCAGTGTAACCTGTATTCCAATAATTCATACCACGATACAAACAACCCAGAGCTCAATCTGTGGCTCATTTTGCTGGACATTCATTTCCAAAATGGTCTCAAAAAAAGGACCTGAAGAACCTCCTTCACACCCAGTTTTACCACAACTCAACAAATGCAAAAAAAGAGCAAATTGTGCAGCTCTATCAGAGTTCAAGGTTTAAGTTGTAAAGCCAGCACGGCTCCAGTTTTAAGAGATTCTCACTACTAAACAACAAATTATACGCATGTGAAACAAACAACTTAGCGTGAGAGAAAGCAGGAGCGCAAGGCATAGACAGCAACAAATGGCAGGGGAAAAGTCAGCTCTGTGTGACCCTACGGTCACAGCCGTATGAGGTCAAATGGCCTGTATCTTAAGTATTGGTGGTTCAGTGGTAGAATTCTCGCCTGGCACGCGGGAGGCCCGGGTTCGATTCCCTGCCAATGCACAGCGCATCCTTTAGTTGCTTCTCTTCGATAAACAACCAAACGCCTGTAATCACAGAAACCCAGTGTAACCTGTATTCCAATAATTCATACCACGATACAAACAACCCAGAGCTCAATCTGTGGCTCATTTTGCTGGACATTCATTTCCAAAATGGTCTCAAAAAAAGGACCTGAAGAACCTCCTTCACAACCAGTTTTACCACAACTCAACAAATGCAAAAAAAGAGCAAATTGTGCAGCTCTATCAGAGTTCAAGGTTTAAGTTGTAAAGCCAGCACGGCTCCAGTTTTAAGAGATTCTGACTACTAAACAACAAATTATACGCGTGTGAAACAAACAACTTAGCGTGAGAGAAAGCAGGAGCGCAAGGCATAGACAGCAACAAATGGCAGGGGAAAAGTCAGCTCTGTGTGACCCTACGGTCAAAGCCGTATGAGGTCAAATGGCCTGTATCTTAAGCATTGGTGGTTCAGTGGTAGAATTCTCGCCTGCCACGCGGGAGGCCCGGGTTCGATTCCCGGCCAATGCACAGCGCGTCCTTTAGTTGCTTCTCTTCGATAAACAACCAAACGCCTGTAATCACAGAAACCCAGTGTAACCTGTATTCCAATAATTCATACCACGATACAAGCAACCCAGAGCTCAATCTGTGGCTCATTTTGCTGGACATTCATTTCCAAAATGGTCTCAAAAAAAGGACCTGAAGAACCTCCTTCACAACCAGTTTTACCACAACTCAACAAATGCAAAAAAAGAGCAAATTGTGCAGTTCAATCAGAGTTCAAGGTTTAAGTTGTAAAGCCAGCACGGCTCCAGTTTTAAGAGATTCTCACTACTAAACAACAAATTATACGCGTGTGAAACAAACAACTTAGCGTGAGAGAAAGCAGGAGCGCAAGGCATAGACAGCAACAAATGGCAGGGGAAAAGTCAGCTCTGTGTGACCCTACGGTCACAGCAGTATGAGGTCAAATGGTCTGTATCTTCAGCATTGGTGGTTCAGTGGTAGAACTTTCGCCTGCCACGTGGGAGGGCCGGGTTCGATCCCCGCACAGCGCATCCTTTAGTTGCTTCTCTTCGATAAACAACCAATCAAACGCCTGTAATCACAGAAACCCAGTGTAACCTGTATTCCAATAATTCATACCACGATACAAACAACCCAGAGCTCAATCTGTAGCTCATTTTGCTGGACATTCATTTCCAAAATGGTCTCAAAAATAGACAGCAACAAATGGCAGGGGAAAAGTCAGCTCTGTGTGACTCTACGGTCACAGCGGTATGAGGTCAAATGGCCTGTATCATCAGCATTGGTGGTTCAGTGATAGAATTGTCGCCTGCTACGCGGGAGGCCCGGGTTCGATTACTGGCCAATGCACAGCACATCCTTTAGTTGCTTCTCTTCGATAAACAACCAATCAAACTCCTGTAATCACAGAAACCCAGTGTAACCTGTATTCCAATAATTCATACCACGATACAAACAACCCAGAGCTCAATCTGTGGCTCATTTTGCTGGACATTCATTTCCAAAATGGTCTCAAAAAAAGGACCTGAAGAACCTCCTTCACCCCCAGTTTTACCACAACTCAACAAATGCAAAACAAAGAGCAAATTGTGCAGTTCTATCAGAGTTCAAGGTTTAAGTTGTAAAGCCAGCACGGCTCCAGTTTTAAGAGATTCTCACTACTAAACAACAAATTATACGCGTGTGAAACAAACAACTTAGCGTGAGAGAAAGCAGGAGCGCAAGGCATAGACAGCAACAAATGGCAGGGGAAAAGTCAGCTCTGTGTGACCCTACGGTCACAGCGGTATGAGGTCAAATATCCTGTATCTTCCGCATTGTTGGTTCAGTGGTAGAATTCTCGCCTGCCACGCGGGAGGCCCGGGTTCGATTCCTGGCTAATGCATAGCGCTTCCTTTAGTTGCTTCTCTTCGATAAACAACCAATCAAACGCCTGTAATCACAGAAACCCAGTGTAACCTGTATTCCAATAATTCATACCATGATACAAACAACCCAGAGCTCAATCTGTGGTTCACTTTGCTGGACATTCATTTCCAAAATGGTCTCAAAATGTAAAAACTTTCTATCTCCTAGGCAGGAGCACTTTCTACAAGACTGAAAATGGGAGACAGTAAAACAATGCAATATAACATGTATGAAAACTTCAATAAAACTCATACAAACCAATAAAAGCATCCCTACCACCAACAACAGAAGGTTACGGACAGTTGTAGTATCTCGATTGGGTTCTGCAGTGCAGAGACCTGAAGAACCTCCTTCAGCCCCAGGTTTACCACAACTCAACAAATGCAAAACAAAGAGCAAATTGTGCAGTTCTATCAGAGTTCAAGGTTTAAGTTGTAAAGCCAGCACGGCTCCAGTTTTAAGAGATTCTCACTACTAAACAACAAATTATACGCATGTGAAACAAACAACCTAGCATGAGAGAAAGCAGAAGCGCAAGGCATAAACAGCAACTAATGGCAAGGGAAAAGTCAGCTCTGTAGACCCACTCTGTAGTCACATGACCTGTATCGTCAGCATTGGTGGTTCAGTGGTAGAATTTTCGCCTGCCACGCGGGAGGCCCGGGTTCGATTCCCGGCCAATGCACGACACATCCTTTAGTTGCTTCTCTATGATAAACAACAAATCAAACGCCTGTAATCACAGCGCCTGTAATCCAATAAAACTCATACAAACCAATAAAATCATCCCTACCACCAACAACAGAAGGTCACGGACAGTTGTAGAATCTAGATTGGCTTCTGCAGTGCAGAGACCTGAAGAACCTCCTTCACCCCCAGGTTTACCACAACTCAAAAATGCAAAACAAAGAACAAATTGTGCAGTTCTATCAGAGTTCAAGGTTTAAGTTGTAAAGCAAGCACGGCTCCAGTTTTAAGAGATTCTCACTACTAAACAACAAATTATACGCGTGTGAAACAAACAACCTAGCATGAGAGAAAGCAGGAGCGCAAGGCATAGACAGCAACTAATGGCAGGGGAAAAGTCAGCTCTGTAGACCCTACGGTCACAGCTGTATGAGGTCACATGGCCTGTATCTTCTCCATTGGTGGTTCAGTGGTAGAATTCTACCCGGCCAATGTCCGGATACTTTTTGACATAATTCATACCAAGTAGTTATGAAAACAGACTTTTGTTCAACAAACACAAATCTGAAATGTCACAAATGTAAACAAAACTGAACCCAAGTGACTAAGAATACATGAGCACAAACGCCCCTATACAAAAATAACACACTCCTTCAGGTAGCGACTCAAACAAAGGAACAAAGCAGACCAACAGCACTACAGGCACTTACGATATCTGCCTTGAGTACTTCTTGTCTTTTCAACTGCATAACAGCATAAATGAAATGGGAAACTTTCAGGGATGCTCCCTTTATACCCAATCATGACACTCACCTGTTTCCAATTAAGCTGTTCACCTGTGGAATGTTCCAAACAGGTGTTTTTTGAGCATTTCTCAACTTTCCCAGTCTTTTGCTGCCTCTGTCCCAACTTCTTTGGAACATGTTGCAGGCATCAAATTCAAAATTAGTGAATATTTGAAAAAAACAACAAAGTTTATCCGTTTGAACATTAAATATCTTGTCTTTGTAGTGTATTCAATTGAATATAGGTTGAAAAAGATTTGCAAATCATTGTATTCTGTTTTTTTATGTTTTAAACAACGTCCCAACTTCATTGGAATTGGGGTTGTACACGTCCAGGCAAAACCAGAGCAGCTACCAGCAACTCTATTGTGGTTAACAACTGTGTTATGAGTGGAAATGCCAATAATCACAGGACTGACATGATTTGTCATCATTTATGTTAACATTGTGATCACCTGATAAAGAGCCAGAGAGTGTCCATAACGTTGCACTGGATCACTGCTGCTTGAAACCACAGCCCACATATTGGTCTCCAGATTGTAACTTAAGACAAAGAATAAGAAGAGATAGACAGCAAGAGAAAAAGTAAGAGAAAAATCTAACTCAAAACACTTGCAATGTTTACTGTATCAAGTGCAGATGATAAACAAAGCACAAAAGATGCCATTTTTTTAACATCAGCTGACAACCCTGCCTGATTTTCTGGTTTTATGGAGTATTCCAATGTACACTCTGAAAGACCTAAATAAATGTAAAAGGAAATACTTTATTTTCATTTAAAGTATGTCTGAAATACAATGTAAATCTCACTTAAACCTGAAAAAACAAGGGTATTTTAAGAAAGGTATAAAAACTTTGTTGTTCCTAAAACTGATAAAAAAAAACGTCATGTATATTAAAAAATAAATATTAAACTCAAACTATTTTTTATTAGTTTCAGTTAAGATTAAGAATAGCTTTATATACTGAAAAAAGAAAACACACATCCAGTTTTGGCCTAAGTTTCACAAATCGACAGTGGGATTGAACACAATTCAAAATCTAATCCAAAAATAATTATGTAAGGCCAAGCACACATATAGCACTGAATGACAGAAAGAGAGAAGAAGTGTCAGCCCTTACTTTAAGACCATGAGAAAAGAGCTGCAGTTGAAGCTGTATCCTCCAATCACCCACATCAGCTTTCTTTGCACCACTGCCTTATGGGATGTTCGTCCCAGAGGCAGTATATCAGGCTTCACATTAGGCAGATACCAGTAGGGTTCATCAGAAAGGTCTGGTAGGGAGCAATCTGGGCCTTGGAAATTATAAAAAAATTATAAAAACACACAAGCAAAGTGAATTCACGTATTACTAGGTAAAACCATACGTTATGTCATTTTCTTGAAACTATTCAACTGGTTTATTCTGTTAGCATACTTAATGATAAATTTCAAAACATTGCAAAATCAACTCAGTCAACATTGAGTGCTAAACCTATTACACAACTTTTCATTTGAACTGATTGAAAATCAAATACAACACTGCCATCTAGTGGTAAAGTAACTGCTCGCTCGCTCTCTCTGTCTCTCTCTCTCTCTCTCTTGCTTGCTCGCTCTCCCTCTCTCTCTCTCTCTCTCTCTCTCTCTCTCTGTCTGTATCCCCCCTCCCTCTCTCTCTCTCTCTCTCTCTCTCTCTCTCTCTCTTCCTCACTCGCCCTCTCTCTCTCTCTCTATCTATCTCCATTAGGAATGAAGTTTTAACTTTTTATGCTCATCAAGATCAGTCAGTTACAAAGTCATTACAGTCCAGTCACAGATCTATCTGTAATTTCACATTGCTCACCCTAACTGTGATCCTTTCATATCAGCTCTCTGAATTTAGAGACATGGACTGAGAGTCGTGCCAATTCACCATTCAAGTACCATTACCTGATTCAAAATCCCTTTCTTTGCAGTGTCAGTATATTTAATATTAAATAATACATTTTCATACAGATCAACTGATTATGCCAATTTACTCTGTAGTATGACCAGCTTAATTATTTTGTTAAAACTTGCAGTTTTGTATTTCCTTTGGATTTAAGTTGGGCAGGACTGTGCTGGAAGAAGCCTATGCAACTACTGGTGAGTGAGCTAGCTATCATTTTTTTGCCTTTACAATTTCCATTTTCATTTTACTTAATTACCCTTTCCTCTTTCTCTTCATTTTATTTTGCCATCACCTTTTTCTTATGAAGTCTATGGATGTTTGCATTGTTTGAATGATTTGTGATCTACAGATTATCAGGTTTCCAGAAATATTTCTGATTATTACTATGAATATTCATGTGTGCCCTGTAAAACCACAGAGAGCAAGAGCAGGTTCTGCAAGAGCAACAGAAGTTACAACTGGACAGGGTCACACAACCCAAAAGCTCAGCATTGGTGGTTCATTGGTAGAATTCCTGCCTCCCACGTGGGAGACCAAGGCTCGATTCTTGGCCAAAGCAAAGCCTTGTTTGGTCAAAATGACATAAAATAGCAAAAAACACTGATGTGGTTAACAACTGCATAATGAATGGAAAGATCTCTGTATGTTTACAATGTTTGAATGATTTGTGATCTATGATAGCTACTTGGCCTTGAAATTTACCAGGGTTTGTATAACATCTTGGTTAGCTTACTACTTGTTAGCTAATTACACTAGCAACTCCAAGCTGAACATAGCTTTATCCCTGTAATCCAACATATCACACAGATTCAAAGCCCAACTTCTATCACCATGTATTCTGAAAGTCCAACAAAGTCCTGATCAGGCAGAAAAGATTTTAACTACAGTTGAATTAAGGATATTTGTCTCTCTAAAGCGTTGGGTCCACTACACAACTTAACGTCTTAACAGATTATAAAAAGCCTGGGCACCTTACACTATATGACTGTTTTTTGCAGATTTTTCAAGCAAATGAAATATTGGGGATCACACACTACTCAACTTTTCAGCTCTCGCAAACTCTCGCATTCTCCCATTACTAGGAGACACAAATAAACAAATGCGGTGCTGCTGCTGCTGTTCTCTCTGCTGTTTGTGCTTAGACAGTAAAGAAGCAGAAGGTATGTTTTTTTAGAGTTTTAAAGGTACATAAACTCAATTATGCTCATACCTTAAACTCAGTTCAATAAAAAGCTTTGCTGCACATGAGTGACTTTTTGAGATTTTTCTTGTTAACTTGCTGCATTTTCTTCATTAGTGCTCTCACTTTTTATTGGCTGTTGCAGGAGTCCATTCAGATGGAATCATTGATCAGTTGACACTAGATTATAGTCAGAGTCGAGTCGAAAAAAATTAAACGTCAGACTGGCCCAAAACACAATCAGGAGGCCAAAAATCTGAGTCTGTGCAGCTCACACACGACTAAATTCTCTCTCCAACTGTCGACTCCAACTGACCCAACTATTTGCAGACTACAGCCGACTAGCACAGACTCGGCCAGACTGAAAATCAGGGTAAAAGACATGTAGTGTAACCCCAGCTTAATACAACTGGTTAACAATCATGAAATCATATTTTAAGTAACACTGCTATTGTTAACAGCTGCAGCCATTTCCACAAGGACTTGTACCTGCATGCCTGCAATGCTTCATACTGTCCTGAAACTGCACAACTACCATACAAACTATTCAGCATTGAGCTACATACTGGTAATTTCTACTTCTAGCATATTTGACTTTTTCTCACATCAGCGAGTACCGAATACCTGCAATGGAGAAGAATAATCTGAGGAGAGGCAGACACGCTACTAAATTCAAATATTCTCAGAAAACATGTAGACCTCAGCAGCATTTGCAAAGCTGTTACAGTAAGAGCATCTGTATGGCACTGAGCTAACACTGCCCCTTCACCTTGCCAGCTGTTGTGGCAGATGCAAAGCTTTTCTCCTGTGAGGTCACAGTATCCATGGTCAGGACCACCACAGTCGTTCCAGCAGTAGGGGATGTCACAGGCCTCGCCCTTCCAGTACTTATCACATTCACAGTTCACGTAGCCAGAGATGGAGTCGCCTGCAGCACACTTTCCATGAGCTGAGCAGTTATTAGGACAAGAATTCACTCTGAAGAAGTGAAGGGACCAAAACAGGATTAAGCACATGCATTAATAACAAAAGGACAAAAATAAAGGAATACTAAATAAAGGAATACAGTTGATAGAATTAGATTTAAAAATGCCAGAGTAATATTCCTTTAACCACGCTAACTCCTTCTAAAGGATTACAGGTATTTCATTCAAATGCTGCAAACACATTTTGTTGCCAAGTAAAAAGAAATGTAGAAAACATCTCTTTCCCCTGAGTTCCACAGGCTAACAGTTATTTCTAGTCTTCTTGAGGCTTAACTGTGGCTTGTGCCAGGCTTTCTAGCCACCTACATGTCTCTATAAAGCCCAATTAACCCCTTAAATGGCCAGGGCAAACCTGCAGACCCAAAATTTTAATACACACTTATATAACCTAAGAATACCTCAGCCAACTTGCACGTAAGTCGCTGTAATTACTACAGCTTCCACAGGGTTTCCACAGCTTGTGCTTGAAAAATAACTGCAAAACTAAACTATGGATATACAAACAAGTATATTGCCATGGATTAAGACACAAGGTTAAAAAGCACCAGACTGGACACAGTGGCAAAGACTCACGAATAGATGATGTCAAATCCTGTGAGGTTGTAAGCTGCATCACTGAAAAAATGCAACAAGGCAAAACCAGATGTGGTCACCACCTCCGGAATACTTTCATTCTCTTTTGTTTCAGGAACAACCAAGCCACTGCAAACACAGCAGAACAAAACACACAGGTGAACATCTGTTATGATGGCAATCAATTTGAACACGTTAAATGTCAAACAACATGCCCCAAGGGAACACAGCAAACAATAACTGACAAATTATCTTGTAATCGTTATATGTATATCATTATCATGTAATCAATTTATTATTTTAAAAGGAAGCAATTCAAAGATTGTAAAAAGCATGATTTATTAAGTCCACAGCCGGAACTGCCAAACCATACTGAAACCAAAGTTATCTTAAAAGTTTCAGATCAAAAACACAAGTATGTATATTTTTTTCTGGTGTCTGGTTGTGGTATTGTCTCTGTATTTAACTGATGACAATAGAAAATGCTGGATCCTTTAACAAATCAAAATAGCACACCTGTTGTGCTGTGGATTTCTTTCTGTGTTATAGTAGATCGTTTAAGTAGTTCAAGTATGATAACATGTTTTTAAATACTCATTTTAAGTGAAGCAGTTAAACCGAAAACAAAACATTTTTAAAGTAAATATATCAGATTGGTATCGATATCTGTATCAGCCAGTATTCAAGATTTTAATTTCGGTATTGAAAGCAAAAGGTGCTATCCTGCTATCTGTAGTTTGTACTATTCTTCACTTCATTATCAGACAAGTGTGCCACCTCTATGTTAATGGATTATTAGTGCTCTCTTACAGGCTCCTGGATCCACATTCCACTCACCTGAATACAGCTACCAAAGGTGCATAGATGGAGTCTCCATCAAAGACGTACATGTGGTCCCAACCACACTCTGTAGCAAAATGATTAAATCTCAACCTGAGGACAGCATTAGGACTGAGGCACAGAGAAAACATAATTAGTGATTTGATTAATCCAATGCCTGCTCCTCAGCAGTAACGCACTCTGTTATCGGGGCATACACCTGGACATAATGGAAGAATTAAGCTATACTCACAACCCCTCAATGAGCCATGTGCATTTGGTCTTGTACTTGTAGTTCATGGGGCCATCTGTGAGTGATCCTGATGGTTCTGTCAATCTGACAAAACAGAGAGAAACAGAACAAATAGTCTGAGACATGTGAGCGCCCTCCGTAAGAACTATGTATTAACAAGGTTTAGGTCCTATGGGTGTCATATGTCAGTGTGTCATAAGTCAGAGACCAACAGCATATACTTCACATATTGCAGAATTTCCTTCTCACTCTGGTTCCTATCACCACCACTATGAACAATTACACAAAACTTATTCAATTTCACTAGAGCAAAGTACTTCACATCAAACCACTCTTGATTACTTTATTTGCATCTTATTGATTGGACTATATAGACATTCTAATGAACTTGTCCTCCTTGACAGAAAAATTACTACTAATAATTTATTTATTGAACACTGGTGTATTTGCTTCAGTTTTATACAAGCAATAAGCCACTTCAGTCTAAGCGATACAATTTTTACCCTTCATGGATTACTGCTTTATTTATAAGGCATGCAGACAATTCGGAAAACAATTCATCTGAACACAATTCAAAATGAGTTTATAAAATGTATTTATTTTTCATTCAGAGGTGACCATGATGAGGCCTGATCATGCGATTAGGATTAAAGGCCCAATGTGCCTCTGGCAGGGATTAAGAAGTGACAGACTGACAGCCGAGTCTGCCTCAGAAAAATCCTGCCAGTCTGTACCACCATAACATCTATCAGCACCAGCATGAGAACACCAGCCATGTGCACAAACACGCCACCTGCTCGTGATTCATCCTACTTTTACCTTTTCCATCCTTTTCTTTCCTTTCAACGCTCCAACAGATCCAATAATCCAACAGATTGTAACAGAAGCACTCATCTATCGCAGAAAGGATGAAGGTTAAGACAAGAGCATGGTATTACAAAGATTAAGTGAGACTGAGCACCCTGAAGATCGACCGTAGGTCGATTTGTCTATGCCGAAACACTTTGATCACACCACTGAATCTTTCTAGTTTAGTACAGTTTCTTATACAGAACTTTAAATCAATCTCATCGAAGGGTCATCTCACTTCAATGTAAACAAATTGAGAAACAACTATTGGGAAAATGCAAGGAATTAAGCAAAGTCATGCAGCTTGGATGCATAGTAGTCAGCATCACTATACTCTTACAGAAGATGGTTCTTCAAGGTAAAGACAAATGGTTCTATAAAGAACCATGAACAACCAAACAGCCATCCTCATGCTTAAAGGTTTCTTTGCATGCTGAAAATGTTCTTCAGATTGATAATGTGTCACTTATGGCTCTATATAGAACCTTTTTGAAAGTGGTTCTATATTTATATTTATGGCATTTGGTTGATGCTCTTATCCAGAGCGGCTTACAATTTTATCAATTTTACACAAGTAGGTGAAGGCAGTGTTAGGAGTCTTGCCCAAGGACTCTTACTGGTATAGTGTAGGGTGCATACCCAGGCAGGGGATTAACCCCAAATCTACAGAACAGAAGGCAGAGATGTTAACCACTACACTAACCAATGATATTTAAGCAATACAACATGAGAGGGAGTGTGTTATCATGAAATAACATCACGGCTGTGATTTGCCGTAGATCATAGCAGCCGTGATATTATTTGTGATAACACATGGCCTTGAGTGTTCTGTTGCTCTTATACAACAGTTAAACAAATAAAGGAATAAATGAATAAATTGGGCAGTGAATGTGTCATTTAATGTGTTTAAATGTTCGCAGTTCCTTCCGCCAAATTAAACTTCATTAACAAGCAGTTCATTGCTACGTCAGAGAAATGAGCTCCACCCACCCGCTGCACAGCCGGCATTTCCTTCTCCAGCTCCTTACACTAACTTCCCAAACTGTCATCACCACTGAGCAGCACTTTTGTTTTTTTATTGCGGCAGTTCTGTGGCTCGGTCAGATTTGGTCAGACTGAAGACAGACTACACTTCTGGGTTCATTTCGGGCTGATTCCAGGTTGTTCAGCTATTCTTCTGTAACAGCTGCCGACTGAAAAGCTGCTCAGTGGTGACGACAGTTTGGGAATTTAGTATGGTCTCATCTTCAGAGTCCGACCACATTGGCTGTGGTAAAAGTATCCGTTTGGACGGAATGTCATTGAGAAAACTGAAGCGCTTTAACGAGAAGCGTAACGTAAAATACAGTTTTCCTTAAATAACATAATTCACAGTGAAGGCATATTAGCGCCCAAGTCAGCGAGCAGGCAGAAATGTTTCGTTTACAGGTGACTAAAGACTCAGAAAATGAAGTTAGCGTAACGTTAACCGCTACCAGCTCGAGCCCTTTCACGAAGCTGGAGCGGGCTTCTAGTTCGAATTCCCCGTTCCACCTTAAATGGGCGCTGACCCTCCCTTCAGGCGGCAGAACGTAGCCGCTGCACCATTTAAGGTGGAACGGGCATTTCAAGTTAGAAGCTCACATCAGCCTCTCAGTCCTGTCACACTTCTAAAGTAAAGAACTAAACACTAGCCCAGCAAAACACTGGCGACTAGTTAGCATAGCTAGCTAGCTACTCAACTTGGTGTGACTAAACTGTTCTCGATATTTCGAATAACAATAATGTATCCAACGTTTGAAATCAGTGTTTAAACTTCAGCCGTCGTCAGCCTTTCCCCACATTTTCACACGCGTTTAAAGTCGGCTGAACGCTAGCTAACGTTAGCTAGGAGCGTTAAAATAAAGCAGGTACCAGTTAGCTCAGTTAGCTAAACTCTCCAGGGCTTCAGATTCAGTGTAACCAAGTTCAAATGCGTCAAACGCGGAAATTACACGAAAGATTAAAGACAAGGTCACTTAAAACACTGTTTACCCATAAGCTGAATAAATGACTGTCATTTGTGCTCACTAATATAGTTACCTAAAACGTTAGCTACGTTTTTAATCGACATGACTCGCTCACTTCTACGACTTTAACGGTCATCCCTCAGTCTCGTTTAATGGTGGGAGTCGATTCCAAACGAGTCGATTCTTCGACTCCAGCACGGCCAGTAGTCAGAGCCGACTCAGTCAGTGACTCAGAGAGTCGAAATGTTTGGAGTCGACTCCCTGTTCTGGGAGGCGTGTATGAGTATCTTTATGACAATAAAGCGCTGCTCTTCTCTGCCTTCGTGATTATCGCCGCGAGAAACGGATTAAAAACTGTACAACAAACGAAAGCAATAATAATAAGAAGAAGAATTAACAACATTTTCCACAGAAGGATGGAAGGAAATGACGCAGCTGAAGTTGACTTGTTTTGGTAAATGCTAACCTACATCACTTAATGTGGAACAAAAAGTAAGAAACTTGCAAATAAGCCACATTTAGCCTCGTGGAAAGAAAGACAACATTCAACTGCTCTGGAATATATGGAAAACTATAAATCTGTCTAATGATAGTTTATTTTCATAGATTCATGACTACAATAGGTTATGATTTGCATACTATATATTTCACTCCAAGTTTCCTTTCATCAGGTGAAATGATGAATTCTGATAATGTGGTGAAACATTATTTAGATGTGTTTATTTTTCAAGCAACCTAATATTACCTGGTGTAATAAGTTAAGTGATACTTTATTAATCCCACAAACGGGGAAATTCCACCTCCGCATGTAACCCATCCGTAAAGTGAAACACCACATACACATTAGTGAATACACACACACACTAGGGAGCAGTGAGCAGCCCTATCCACGGTGCCCGGGGAGCAATTGGGGGTTAGGTGTCTTGCTCAAGGACACCGAAGTCATGTATTGGGGATTGAACTGGCAACCCTCCGGTCACAGGGCCAGTTCCCTAACCTCCAGCCCACGAATGCCCCTAACCAATGTTCATATCACTGTCATACAGCTAATCATATCACTCTAATCTGTGGCTCCTCAAAAACGGTTAAACTATGTTTAGGATGGCTTAATATCTAATATTCAGGTTCTCTTTATCACCAGCTCTGGAGCTGTCTTGGTTTTAAATGAAGTCGATTCATTCCAGAGCAGCAGTCCAAAACTGTTTTCATGGTTTGGTTAAATCATACCCAGTTTTGGCCCTGCATTAAATAGAACTTAATTTATGAAAATGAAAATGATCTGTCTGTAAATTCAGGCCTACAGGATGATCTTTATAAAGTTTGAAAATATATGTTTGTGAGTATACAGATATTGTTTATACTGTTCCAATGAGGCCTTATATAAATACTCCCCATCCCTTCTTGACATGTGATGATACATATATGGTAATTAGAATTCATTTTACATGATGTCAGCAAGTCAAAGTGCAATAAAGATGGAAAAAAAACAGCAAATAAAACCCAAAGAAGAAATTTCCCATTAGAAGTGAAAACATCCCTCTGAAAACACGACTGCTGTAGCTGAATACATCACAGTGCTGATATGAAATGCACATTCTGATTATATCATATAGTAAATCATATACATACATAGTTTATGACATATGAGCTGCTTGTTAGAAAAGAACCAAAAGTTATAGCCAAAAAGAGCAGCATTACTTCACAGCGCAGTTGCTAGATCACAGTACAAGCAGAGTATCAGAGTACTGAAACCAAAACAACATTGAAAAACTGAAAAAGTGTCCACAGATTTCTACAATAGCCCAAAACACTGACCTCATGACCTCCACATGGCTGCCATGCTGGCAATAAACAGAAGTGTATTACACCGGATTAGAGCGTGGGTTAAGGGGTGGCTGTTGAGGCCTGTACTAACAGGCAGGGATTAGAAAAATCCATCCATCCATCCATCCATCCATTTTCTAAGCCGCTTCTCCGTCAGGGTCGCGGGGGGGTGCTGGAGCCTATCCCAGCAGTCTTTGGGCGGAAGGCAGGATACACCCTGGACAGGTCGCCAGTCCATCACAGGGCAGACAGACAGACACAGACAGTCACTCACACACTCACACCTAGGGGCAATTTAGCATGTCCAGTCAGCCTGACTGCATGTCTTTGGACTGTGGGAGGAAACCGGAGAACCCAGAGGAAACCCACGCAGACACGGGGAGAACATGCAAACTCGGGATTAGAAAAATCATAGTTTTATATCTCTAGAAGAACTGCCATGCTGTACTGCTCACAGTGCAGTGAGGCAGCCATATGGAGCTCTTTTACATGACTGTAACTACAGGTTCAAAGCTTTGCTGTGCATTTTCTTCCTATAATTATATGTGGCAGGCCATGAGATTTTGCTAGAACACACATAAATTCTCTTTAGCCATTACATCTACCCAGAACATAAAAGTTTTTTGTTGTTACGTTTTTAAAAAATTGCTTATGTGGTTTCTGACTGATATCTACAAAAATACACAAAATTATAGACAAAATTTAGCTCTCAAGACGGCTGCTACTGCTTTTAGCCAAGAAACAGACTTTTATCATTAAAAAAATATTTTATAACAATATCAGTGTCAGAAACCAGATAAGCAAGTCGATTTGAGATCACTTAATCATTTAGACACACAGTTTGCACGACACTTATTGGTGTGTGTGTGTGTTTGTGTGTGTGTGTGTGTGTCCTTCCATTATGTGTTAGCTACATTAGCTTTGTAGCTTCAGTTCAAAACTACAGAAGCACACTGCAGACACCAAACAAGGCTTGGACGATTGGCTACTTTAGAACATAAGGGGAAAACAGCATGTATTTAATTTTGGACAGAACCTTTATTTTAAAGTTGAAGGAGATGTGAATCGTGCTCTTGTGAAAGCACATTATATATGGAAAAATGATATGCTGTTAATTACTTTCCAGTTACCAACAAACGGCTGATGTATTTTGCCAACATTCTCCTCTCAATGCAAACTGGGCAGTCCCACACAGTGGGTTGTCCCACAAATACAGCTTTAACAAAACTTCAGTCTCTCAGTGTTTGAGTCAGAGACACTTACAGAAAAAGGACAAACAACATGCTCCAGTATGAGGTTAATCTTCATCCCAGAATTCTACAGGTTTTTACAGACCTTTCTGTTCTTGAGGTTTGCCAGTGGTTTTGCAATACAAAGACTCAAAGAATCAAAGACCACACCACACACTGGAAAGTGTTCTTAGCCACTTAAATGGCCACAGCCCATCAGGAAGCCCAATGCTTTATTGTACACTTCTACAGCCTAAGAATAAACTATATGTCCAAAAGTTTCTTATTAGTGATTATTAGTGATCTGCTGCATTAAGGTGCACTTCAAACGCACAGACAGCTTGTATGATCACCATAGAAAAGCACAGACAAGAAAACAGGATACACTGGAGCAGCCGAATATAATGTCACTATGTCCAATGCCATGTGTAGGCTAGAGGGGTATAAAGCCACCCAGCACTGAGCTGCGGAACAGTGGGGCTGCGTTCTTTAGAGTGATGGAGCTCCAATCAATACCTTTAGAGATAAGTTGGAGCGGCATTCATGATCCAGAACTAATCATTCAGCATCAGTACCTGACCTCACTAGTGCTCCCCACAATGTTCCAACATTTAGAAGAGTAGACAAAATTTATACAGCAGAAGGGGACACATTTTTAAATATAATAACTTTTTCATAATTTTGAATATTCTTGATTTTAGAAGAAACCGTGGATGAGCAGGCATCTACAAACTTTTGGCCATATAGTGTAACACAGCCAGTTTGTCATAAGCCTGGAATCTTAAGGGGTTAATCTGTTAAACACTGACAGACAAGGTGTAGTATAATTTTAGAAAATAATGACCGTAAATCAGCTTCTGGAAGACCACCACACTCCACAGATTTCTCTCCTAAAACAAACGTGGATATAATCTTTGACCTCACAATGACTGGATTACAGTTCTTTATAGCCATGTAATGATACACTCAGCCCACAATTTAATCCAAATCACAATGCTCCTAACACTGTCACGATATTTTGAACAAAATTCCAATAAGAAAGATGACTATAATCATGATGTTGTACAACTCAACTAACAACACTAGACTAGGAGGAGTGCTGGAGTGAAGTGTTGACTGATGCTGATCATTTGCAAACACAGCAGGTGCATTAGATGGCATTATTGACAGAATGTCACATCTTTATGATGCACATTGTTACAGTTTTGCATTGATATATATTTCATTGTTACACCTCTAGTTCTTTAGGACTCAATTTAAAGGCATCATGAAATCTCACATTTCACAGTGATTCAGTTAGTTTGGATTATTTTGGG
>NC_051215.1:6869500-6944500 GCF_015220715.1 Pygocentrus nattereri
CCTCATCTACCCACAAACACAAATGTTGTATCGATTGAAAGTTAAGAACCCACACTTCTGACAGAGTCTCTTGGCTTATTTTGCTAAGCTAAAAGCAAGATAAATTTCAACAAAATGTGAAAAGAGGCATTTTAAGGCACTAAGGGCATGGGGGATTTAGGAGGGTTAAAACAAATGCAGTATAAAAACAGACTAAGAGGTATTATAGGGGCATTGCTCTCACTCAAAGCTGCCTAAGATTCAAAAAGTAAGTGAGCAACATGCAAAATGACTCAGCATGCCTTCAGTACAATATGCATACAAATGAATTCCCTCCTACAATATTTAACACCAGAACTGTGTCAAGAGCTGTCCACATTCCTCAGCACAATGCAGCCTAGTGAACTCAAATCCACTGCTCACTGGGATGAACACGTCCATGTCATTATCTGCATGGCTTTTGCAGTTGCCAAATGCACAGCAAAATCCCCAACTGAAATAACCTACAGTGTTAATTTGACCAGCTGGACTTGAATGAATATTGTGTTATTACAACACTGTGGATTTCATATGCAGCCAGACTAGTACTGTCATAGACTGTAATGACCTCCATGATCACAAACCCCTACATGAACCCCTAACTTAGTCCACCAACCAAAATATCCAGTCTGAGTGGATCAGACATAGCAGTGTCCACTCACTGTCCACTCTATTAGACACCCCTACCTTGTCAGTACACCTCGTAGATGTAAAGTCAGAGACAGTAGCACATCCTCTAGCCCTTCATCAGTGGTCACAGGATGCTGCCCACAGGACACTGTTTGCTGGATATTTTTGGTTCTAAGTCCAGCAGTGACACTAAGCTGTTTGAAAACTCCAGCAGCACTGCTGTGTCTGATCCACTTGTACCAGCGCAACACACACTAACACGCCACCATCAGTGTCACTACGGTGGTGGGTACAAATAATACCTAACTGGATTGACTGTCATTGTTTCAAGTAGAAGGATGTTTGACTTGGCCAGATAGTTGTCCAATGAGAGAACAAACATATTTTCACATTATGTATAACTTATTACTTTCTAACTTTTCTTTTCCTTCCAAATGTGTATATTTTAAGCATTTTAACAACAGAATATAGTGTAATGTTACAAAATAGACTTTAAACACTCAAAATTATTTTTTTGCCCTCAGCACACCACTAACATTGCACTTTGACCCTCCCAACACATAAAGTTTGGGTACAGCTCCCTAAACAGCCCAGTTCTACTTCACTCCACCTTGACTCAGGATTTCCTGATGGTTCTCAGTTGGAACTTTCTGAGAATGTCACGATTGGCCCCTCCCAGTCCTGTCCATGTCTGAAAATTTCTTCAGGCCATTGGTAAACCATGAAAACTTAGCCATTTGACTGAAAATTTCTTGGAGCCACTGGGAGACCATGAAAACAGCCGTTTGGCTGAAAATGTCTTCGGGCCATAGCAAGACCATAAAAACAGCCGTTTGGCTGAAAATTTGGTTTAGCTCATGTGCATTTGTTTTGGTTTCCTAGTTCAACCCCCTCGTTTCATGACTCCACCCCTGATTGTCTCCACCTGTTTCCGCCTGTCCCTCCTTCACCCTGTGTTATTTAAGCCCTGCGCTTTGCTCTTTGTTTTGCTGGTCTTTGTTTGATTTGTTGGAGTTTGATGTTCTGCTTGTACTGTTTGTATGTTAGAGATTCTGTGTTCTTTATTGTCACGTCTGTCCCGTGATCTCTACGTGTAGGCTCTATGACCCTGGACTGTCTCGTCCCTGATTTTGGATTTGCCCATAATAAACGTCGCTTATCTCCGCATATGCGTCCGCCTCCTCACTCCTCCTCGTCCATCTCTAATTTCAAAAGGTGGAGCGGACCAGAAAGCAAATCTACATCAACAGTTCCACTGATTTATTCATAATTTCTGCATCATGAATTTGTTGTGGTGTAAATAATGTGACTCAATGCAGTTGACGTGAAATGCTTCATTCTAGACATACTTACCAATTTAAAATTGTTCACAGTGGTGGTTGATAGGAACCAGACGTCTACCTAAAATTTCCCTCACAGAAAGTTATTACATGAAATGATTAGGAATCTGCTGCCTGATATCTGAGACATTGTTTTAGGATACCTTTGAGAAGGTTTTGGCCCAAAATGGCATTTATGACATAAAGAAAACTCTTTTTCTACAATTATCAATTTATAAGCATGTTAAAACTCATAAGACATGTAAAGGATCACTGGTGGTTTTGGATGATAAATAAAATGGGTGTATTTGCATTGTAGATATTGCAATGCTTGGTACCTATCACCACTGTAAAGAGTCTGTACAATGAACCCTCTAACATCAAGCCACTCTGAATGACTGCTTACATCTCAAGCACTGATTTATAGGGAATTGTATACAGTCCCCAAACAGGACAGTGCCGTTCTTTTTTCACAGCTGTACTGTTTCTAACCACAAAACATAAAATATATATATGAGGCAAAGCTGATCACAGGCAACACTTTTTTGCTTTACTTTCTCCTTTTGTATGGCGACAGGTAAACTCACACCAATGGAAAAAGTAAGTGAGCATATATCTAGTGGTGGACAGTAACGAAGTAAATGTAATTGGTTACTGTACTTAAGTAGTTTTTTCCTGCATCTGTATTTTACTGAAGTTTTTCCATTTTGGGCGTCTTTTTACTTTCACTCCACTACATTTCAAAGTCATTTATCTGACTTTTTCCTCCACTGCATTATGAGAAATCTGTCATTCATTTTAGCTTATATGTACATAAAAACGTAACATGTCAAAACAAAATAAGTGTGAATTTTCTGAACTTCTACAAACATGAACAAATATGAACAGAGGCCTACAGATCAACATAGTAAAGGAGCTCACCTGTGATCCTGAGTTTAAAGCCAGTTTTTATTCAACTTAAATTTGGAACTAAGTTGTAAATAAATCTGAAACTGAAACTTTGCTTGTGTGTAAAAAGTGATTTCAGAGCCACTCGGTTCTCCCTGATGGAAACTGTTTACCTTCAGTGTTTTGTGCTTCTGATCATTTTAATAGACGTCAGCGTCACTAATTAATGACGTTCTATTAAAAGACTGGTTTACCAAGAGAGACGCTGGAGGACTTTCACCTGAAATGAGTTCATGAAGCGAGTCTTGTTATAAAAATGATAACAGGACCAGATCAGAGCCAGAATTACTCTTTTAGTACTTTTACTTTGGATACTTAAGTACATTTGAAGGTAATACTTTAGTACTTTTACTCAAGTGGAGGTCTAAAGGGAGGAACTTCTACTTTTACTGGAGGAATATTTTACCTTGGGTGTCTCTACTTTAACTCAAGTACATGGTTTGTGTTCTTCGTCCCCCACTGCAGATATCACACCTGCTGCAAAGTCCACAGAGGCTGCAAGGTGGAAGGTGAAGTAGAGTAAAGAAAAACTCACTTGAATCTCCCCTGACAGTGCTGACACTGCTCTCCCACCCAGCCATGGTCACAGATGCAGCTTCCATTAACGCACCTTCCACTGAAGCAGCGCTTGTCGCAGCTCTCAGAGAGGAACACGAGAAGGTAAAAGCAAACAAGTGCCCACAGGTACCTCCTCAGACACAGTTCACACTGAGAAGCTCGAGCAGAGGGAGATGAGAACATCCTTTCTGTCCTGAAGCTCATTCAGCTCCAGAGATGTCCTGCTTTGGAATCCATTGTGTCTCCTCTTCAGATCTGCTGGTGTCAATGAACACGATTCGCCGCTTCTGAGACAATTAGTCACAGCAAAGCATCAGCACGACGAAGCTGAACTCAGCTCTCGTTCGAACTTTCCCGTTCCACCTTAAATGGTGCAGCAGTGACTATTACAACGCCTCAGATGCCACAAAGTACCTGCTGCACCATTTAAGGTGGAACGGGGTACTTCGAACACGAATAATAAGCCACTTTTAGCCTCGTTATTTTAATAAAATAGTTGATTTTATATAATCCACGATCATGCAACTCTCTCTCTCTCTCTCTCTCTCTCTCTCTCGCTCTCTCTCTCTCTCGGCAACGAGTTGGTTATGATTTTTTTAGCACCCGCATTAAGACAAGCCCCGCCCTGCCTCGCTAGGATTGGTTAGCAGTTCGAACGCAGAAGCAGTGTGCTGATTGGTGGATTGCTCTTGAATATGAATAACTATCCAATCACAGCTCAGGAAGCGTGGGCCTGCTAGCCAATAGCAGAGAAGAGAGCGCGTACTTGTCGGAAAATAGGTGGGAAAAAAACAACGTCGCCTCCATACAGTAGGTTCTCAAGAGCTCTTTTGTAAGGCCTACACACGTTAAAAGATGTTCCTCAAGGGTTTTAATGAAAGTGGTTCTATATAGAACCATGAACACTGCATTATTAAAGGGTTCTTTGCGTCATCAGATGATTCTTCAGATTGGTGGAGAATGTGACCTTTTTGAGAAGGGTTCTATACCCAGTGGTGGACGAAGTACACAAATCATGTACTTGAGTTAAAGTCAAATGTACTTAAGTATTGAAAGTAAAAGTACTAAAAGATTCATTAACTTCATGCAACTTAGTTCCAAGTTTAAGTTTAATAAAAACTGGCTTTAAACTCAGGATCACAAATGAGCTCCTTTACTATGTTGATCTGTAGGCCTCTGTTCATAAACATAAACCAGCCCAAACTAATTTACTATATAATGAAATGATGTTTGTAGAAATTCAGAAAAAAGCCGTGTCAGTCTCGACTGCATATGTGGACATATTTCTATATTGTGCTCTATTTACACAAAGTTAGGTTAGTTCATTATTTATGTTGAACAGACTCTCCCAAAGTTTTACGCTGCTGCGCTGACGTTGAGCCGTGTGCTGCACTGGGTCGGTTCATTGCTTCTTTCATTTTGACATGTGACATTTTTATACACACAGAAACCAAAAGGAACGACAGATTTCTCAAAATCTAGTGGAGGAAAAAGTCAGATGTTAGACTGTGAAATGTAGTGGAGTCAAAATAAAAAGTCGCCCAAAATGGAAAAACCTCAGTAAAGTACAGATACACGAAAAAACTATTTAAGTACAGTACTGCATTACATTTACTTCATTACTGTCCACCTCTGTCTATAAAGCACCAAAACGGCTCTGCAAACTGTAATATTGAATAAAATGGAACTTATTTAGGATTGTGGCAACCTGCTAGAAAGTTGTCAGACAACGTTGTCACAATGTAACTGTGTTTGCAGGGTTGTTACAATGTCAAGCTTGTTTTGGCTGAGTTGGATGAGTTGGAGTGACAGACCTAATCACCCAACATCAGTACCTCACCTCACTAATGCTCTTGTGGCTGAAGTCAATCAGTTGCTCACAGCAATGTTCCAATGTAAAGCATAAAGCGTGCAGCAAAGGGGGAATTAACTCCTTCTTAAAAGAGAAATCCTGCAGACTTTTCAAAATGTTTGGTTTACTAAATGGTTAAAATATAAACCAAGTTATTCAAAGTGGTTTGATGTGATTCTTATCTAATGTAATGTTCACAGTGGTGGTGATAGGAACCAGATGGCTGAAGAGCTCCCTCACAGAAAGTGATCATACAAAACAGTTATGACTACCCTGCCTGACGACCGAGACATTGTTTTATGACATTTTTGAGACAAGGTTTTGGATTATAATGTTTGTTTTGGTGTTTTTTTTTGTTTTTTTTTGTAATGCAATATAGTCACCAAAGAAAACTTACTGTTATACCATGATAATAGCATGTGTGACAAAACCAAACAATTATGCAGTCATATTTAAAGTGAGTCGCTGGCATAAAATCTGTGTTTACCAGCTGACTGACATGCAACAGTGCATTTGAGTGAATTATCTGCCAGCTGAAGATCATTTTCTGGACGTTTGGATTAAATCCACTGCTGCTGCACGAATTCCTCTCTGCTGTGTTCAGCCTTAGATGAACTGAGCAGTGATATGTCTTTGCCTGGAGGGACAGATAAGGATAACGACGGCTGATTATGAGAATGATATGAGAAAATATCTGTGTCTTGCTGTATAAACTAGCCCTGCTGACTCAAACATGACCCTGTAAAGCGTATCATTATCTCAAGGACTCTCAGTAAAGAAAGATATCGCATTTGATGGAACGACCAACTTACAAACCTGCCAGCAGCCAAAACATCTAATTTATTACTTCAATTATTATTGGTGGAAAAGAAACATTGTAAGATTAGTCTTGTGGATGGAAATGAACTGTTTGTCTGGTAATAGAACATTAAGAGAACATTAATCAGGCCAACATATTTTTCAGACTGACAGTTTGTTAACTGTATAAATTGCACTTTAGGCTTAACACAAGAGTGACATCTAATCAGAGCCTTCTAATGATGTTAAATGCATAAAAAAAGAGTAAAACCAGTCTAACCTTAAGCCTTCCATATACAAGTCGCTCTATACTGGCCTTCAAAAGCATGGAATCACTATTTTCAATCAAATAAAACCAGTTTGGCTATGAATGCAAATGATTCTAATATGACACTAGAAACCTAAAATGGCTTAGAAAGCTGTAAACATTAAGAGTAAAGTTATAATAAAATCAATTTTCAGAAGGACTCATGATCAAATCGAGATTTGCAGATAACCGGATAAGACATTGGTATACATAAATAATTACAGTATAAAATCCTTGTTGTTCCCTTCCAATAAATGTATTGATATATTGAATAAAACTAAAATACATTCTGGGGTCTAGATGGTAATATTTAAATGTGCACTTGAATAAGATAAGAACGATTGTTAATGCACTGTGGGCCATATGTTACAATGATTAGGTAAAATTGGGCTGGAATACAATCACTAACACATTATGTGGCCATATGTGGTTTATTACTTCAGCAAAATTGTCACGATTGGCCCCTCCCGGTCCTGTCCATGTGTTCATGTTTTGTTTTGGTCTAGTCCACATGTTTTCTTTGTTTTGGTTTCCTAGTCCGGCCCATTGTTTTGTGATTCTGCCCCTGATTGTCGCCACCTGTTTTCCCACCTGTCCCTCATCATCTCTGTTGTATGTAAGCCCTGTGTTTGCCCTTTGTATTCACTGGTCTTTGTTGTTTGGATGTTTAGATGTTTGATCGTTTTGGGTGTATTGTATTCTCGTGGTGTTTGATTCTTGTTTGAGGTTCTGAATTCATTTTGTCATGTCTGTCCCTCCTGCTCTCCGTATCGGCTATTTGATCCTGGACCGTTTTGACCATGACTCTGGATTTGCCATTAATAAAAGTCGCTTATCTCAACGTATGCGTCCGCCTCCTCGCTCCCCGGCGTTACAAAAATACAATATGATAAAAATGCATCAATATTTAACAACAATTTCCTTTCTTGTTTATCCAGTTTTCCCCACAGCTGAAGCCAAATCCCACCAGCAAGCTACATCTTCTTCTATCACACAGTGCTACCAAACTGGGATGATGAGCCGTGGAGTCCCTATCTCAAGGCACATGAAGCCACCACATTTTTTCAAACTGCCGTTAATGCAACGTCACTGGACAGCTGAACACGCTTGGAGGAGAACACTAACTGTTACATCTGCTAACACACACCATGGATTACATCATATTGACTGATGAGAGAGAGAAGATTATCCTACCCAACCAGAGGCAGTGAGAACAGTTATAGACTGAAGTTGTGTATGAGTGGAGTTTTTTTTTTAAATAGCCTACAAAACGTATTAGCTTTGGAACATTTTTGAGCACCTCTAAACGCAACAGTTCAGAGGTGCTCAAAAATGTTCCAAAGCTAATACGTTTTTTGTCATATAAACATTTTTCTCTTGAATATCTCTGGATCCTCTGAACTACAAGGTCAAAATATGAATATTGCTACATGCAAGCTAATACTACTGCACACTGAACTGACATCATTAGACTGGTGGCATCCTTAAAAAACTACGCAAACCAGCTTGCTTTGCCAGTGTGATAGCCTTACAAGCTAACCTACTCTCACGCTACACTGAAAGTGTTTTTCCCCTCTTCTGGTGATCCTTGAGGAAGATGGACAAACCGCGATGTAATACAACTGCCATTGAGTAGTTTTACCGATCATGTGGATAGCATTAGCACAGCAGAGTAACTCACTGTTTTCAACATTTCATTTTATTTTACAAACTCAGCTTAATATTACTGCTTGCTCTCTGATACACTGACTTAGGCTATCAAAATATCCTAATTATTCTTTTAACGCTGGTACTATTTTCTGCTTAGGACATTCGCCAGCTTCTCGTTGTAATTTTCCTGTTTTACCTTAAATGCTGCAACAATTACATTCTGGGGTCTGAGGCGTTATAATAATTTAAGATGGAACACACACACACACACACACATTTTCTAAGCCGCTTCTCCCTCAGAGTCACTCAAGCCTATCCCAGCAGTCATCAAGCAGGATACACCAGGTCACAAGTCCATCACAGGGCAGACAGACAGACATACAGAACCACACCTAGGGGCAATTTAGACTAACTGTACATCTTTGGACTGTGGGAGGAAACCCACGCAGACATGGGGAGAACATGCAAACTCCACACAGAAAGGACCCTGGTCTCCCAGCTGGAGAATCAAACCCAGGCCCTTATTTCTGTGCGCCAGCTGTCATGATGGAACAAAAATATTTAAATAAGAATCTGACTTTAGCTTCATAGTTTTAATGCTGGTGGTATTTTTTTGATAATGTGATTTAAGCTACCTAAAGGTTTTGTGTATGGAGCAACCTATAGATATGTGCTATGGTAGGACAGTTAGGCACGGTAACAATAACACAATTCGTCAGAACACCTGCCTTACTTTTGTGTAGCTTAGTGACATAAAATTAATGCACAATAGTGTTAGCTTACATGTAGAAATATTAGTAGTATAACTCTTTAATGAGCATATATTTCAGAGGATCCAATGAAATGGGAGAAAAACTATAAAGACAAATCATATCAGGTTCTAAACATCTTTATTTACCAACGGGCACGATGAAAGCAATTCCCCGAAAACCTCATTCATTTTTGCTATAGAGAATTCAAGCTTAGACAACAGGAGGATGACATGATTTTAGTGGTCTTTGCAGACTTGGAATCCTGGGCACGGATGGACTATAGCATTATTCGGCATGCAACTCACATCTTTATAAATAGCCCAGTGCTTTGATGGCTTTTAATCCATTTTCAAACTTTTAAATTGCAGTTTATGTCAAACATTCAGGAGTCAAAATGAACCTCATATCACAAGCATTTTCTCTTTTAACTACAACTTAACTGTTGGTGGCATTATTTGTAGCATGCTGTGAATATTTCCTCACTTGAACTCTGCTCAGGTAAAGCATGGTCAACAAGCCAGTCAGAAACATTTGGTATGCCATTTCTGAGATTACAAAAATGGGATACCAAATAGAGTCTACCATCTGTCCAATCTGCTCTCACTCACTGAACAATCACAGTCAAATGATGCATGACAATCTCTAAACTACTAAATAAATAAACATGTACCCATAAACAATATGTAGAAAAAGTTTCAATTTGTTGAGCTTAATGATCAAAGTTCTCAAATGTGTACTATCCCAACAAATTAACTGGTCACCTTGAAATTTGTTCAGTTATAAAGCAGAAAGACATGCACTATATTTCCAAAAGTATTCAGTCACCCATCCAAATAATTGAATTCGGGTGTTCCAATCACTTCCATGACCACAGCTGTGTAAAATCAAGCACCTGGGCCTGCAGACTGCTTCTACAAACGTTAGTGAAAGAATGGGTCGCTCTCAGTGAATTCCAGCGTGGTACCATGAGAGGACGCCACCTGTGCAACAAGTCCAGTCATGAAATTTCCTTACTACTAAATATTCCACAGTCAACTGTCAGTGGTATTATAACAAAGTGGAAGCGATTGGGAACGACAGCAACTCAGCCACCAAATGGTAGGCCACGTAAAACGAAAGAGCGATGTCAGCGGATGCAGAGGCGCAGAGAGTGCAGAGGCCACCAACTTTGTGCAGAGTCAATCGCTACAGACCTCCAAACTTCATGTGGCCTTCATATCAGCTCAAGAACAGCATAGAGAGCTTCATGGAATGGGTTTCCATGGCCAAGCAGCTGCATCCAAGCCTCACGTCACCAAGCGCAATGCAAAGCAACGAATGCAGTGGTGTAAAGCGCCGCCACTGGACTCTAGATCGGTGAAGACATGTTCTCTGGAGTGACGAATCACGCTTCTCCATCTGGCAATCCAGATTTTGGACAATTTCATGCTATCAACTTTGTGGGAACAGTTTGGGGACAGCCCATTCCTGTTCCAACATGACTGTGCACCAGTGCACAAAACATGTCCATAAAGACATGGATGGGCGAGTTTGGTGTGAAAGAACATGATTGGCCTGCACAGAGTAGTGACCTCAATATAACAGAACACCTTTGGGATGAATTGGTGGCAGTCGTGGGCTGGAGGTTAGGGATCCAGCCTCATGACCGGAAGGTTGCCAGTTCGATCCCCAGAGCCGACAGCACATGACTTAGTATCCTTGAGCAAGACACCTCACCCCCAACTGCTCTCTGGGCGCTGTGGATTTGAGTGTGCTCACTGCCCCCTAGTGTGTGTGTGTGTGTGTGTGTGTGTGTGTGTGTGTGTGTGTGTGTGTGTGTGTGTGCTCACTAGTGTGTATGTGGTGTTTCACTTCACGGATGGGTTAAATGAGGAGTTGAAATTTCCCCATTGTGGGACTAATAAGGATCACTTAATTAGAGTGGAGACTGTAAGCCAGGCCGTCTTGTCCAACATCAGTGTCTGATCTCACAAATGCGCTTCTGGAAGAATGGTCAAAAATTCCCATAAACACACTCGTAAACCTTGTGGAAAGCCTTTGCAACAGAGTTGAAGCTGTATTAGCTGCAAAGGGTGGGCCAACATCATATTAAACCCTATGGATTAAGAATGGGATGTCACTCAATTCATTGAATACATTTCAATCAATTCATTGTCACTCAATGAATACTGTTGGAAACATAGTGTACTTTACATACTTTGAACAAGGTTTCTTTCCCATGTTCACCTTTATTTCTGCTGCTAATCAGCCATCATTGACAGGGACAAAGTCTGGGCTGAAACAAACAGTTTCCTGCTCTGGCAAACATTAAAAGCTGAATAGCCAAAGATAAAGAGTCAACTACTGGATTGGGGACAAGGACAGCTGAGAAACATTGAAATGGATCCGATCAGTGTTTATACAGTACACACAGGTCTCTGATCTTTTTCTGGACTATCAGTGGACTACAGAGTGCTGCACAGTGGTTTGTCACTCTGCCCAACAACCACCATGAAGCTCAAGCTGCAGCTGCTGCTTCTTGTCTTCTGTGCCTTCATCATACCTGCACAGGTGAGGTCTAAAACCTTTATAGACTTTGGCTCATCCTGCTTAGGGAACCTGTTTTAGAAAGAAACTGCATGAATGATCTGCATGAATGATCTTCCTGTTTTTTTAAAAACAAATCAGTTACTACCACACAAGAAACACGACGAGCATGGCAAAGATGATAAAAAGGTGAAACCAGGAGAGAAACCAGAACATAAACCAGGACATAAGCCAGGAGAAGGACCAGGACATATACCAGGAGAAGGACCAGGACATAAACCAGGAGAAGGACCAGGACATAAACCAGGAGAAGGACCAGGACATAAAAAAGGAGAAGGACTAGGACATAGACCTGGAGAAAGACCAGGTGAGAGGTCAAGAGAAAGAGGCCATGAACTTGACAAGAAGCCCGAAAAACGAAGAGGAAGAGTAGAGGGTATGTCACTTTTCCAACATTTTCTAAACTGTACACTTCACACTTGTAAATCATGCCTTTTTTCCTGGGAAATCTAAAATGTTTTCAGAACTTCTAAATAATTAGATGATTGTGATATTAACAGTCACTCAGAGTGGTTACATGTAAAAGTTGCATGTTTATGGTGGCAGTGAGTGAAAATAGAGGTCACAATTTCTTCAACACAAATATGGCCACTATATTTGCTATCCACAATGATTAGTGAAACTACTTGCATCTTTTGAGTTTATAAATGTTGTGTTAAAATGGTAAAATACTGATAAAAAAAAGTTTGTTTGGGTACTATTAGCTACCGAGACCCTGAGGGAGAAGTGGCTTAGAAAATGTGTGTGTGTGTGTGTGTGTGTGTGTGTGTGGGTACTACTGCCTTACAACATTCTGACTATACCTGTATAAATGTAAAAAATAACTTTAATAGTTTGGACCAACTTTGTGTCTCAGAACTATCAGGCAGCATAATTGTAGCCATCGCAGCTTTCTGTGAGGGAACGTTTAGGGACAACAACTGCTTCCTGTTCCTATCACCAACACTGTGAACAATTCTACTACATAACCATTTTATCTTGCACAAATTTTTGAAAATGAATGGCATTTAAGTAAATGCCAGGCTTACACGTGTTGTTATGCATAGAAAATAATGTGATAAATTAAATCATGATTCTGAAAAAACAGCATAGACCAGCATAGCTAGTGACCAGCAAAACCAGCTTATATTGTCGTTTGGTTGCTAGTATGCTGGTCAACCAACATGACCATGCAGGGTGACCAGCTAAACCAGCACCAGACCAGTATAAACCAGCACAGACCAGCATTGATTTTCATGTTCTGTGCTGTTTTATGGATATGGACATTCTGCTCATGGCAAAACATTATGAGAGGAAAAATCTTCATCATTACAAATCAAAAATAACACAAAAATACATTGTATACAACAAAATAACGTACAACATTTCAAAACCAAACAGTGAGCCAAATTTAAAACTTGTGCAAGTGGCAATTGCTAACTAGCTACAGTTAGCTAACCTTAGCTAGCTTTTGTCTACTTGAATTGCATTTATAACATAGCAACAGCTTGCTAACAATAAAATAGTTAGCAAAAAGCTAAACATGCACACGTGCCGGCAGGGAGGCATGTAGAATGATCATGGTCTGTAGCATCACTGTAGATGTTTTTCATAAACACCGGCTCCAGTGAACGGACATCTACTAGTTTTTAAAGGGATGAAATAAAACTGTTTCTATGAAAGTGGCTGTAGCAGCAACTTTAATGTACAAACTGCATTCAGTGTAATGTTAGCCTGCAGTACAATCATTGCACAAACACATTTTCCTCTGCTCATCACTGAAACTGAGATAAGGCTGTTTTTACTTTAAGCTTGAACACGTGAGTGAGTTGTACACACTCTACTTATACCATTAGGGTTAATGTTATTGCTTATTGCTTTATTTAGCCCAACTGCTCCCCGGGCGCAGTGGATAGGGCTGCCCACCGCTCCGGGCAAGTGTGCTCACTGCCCCCTAGTGTGTGTGTTCACTGGTGTGTATGTGGCGTTTCACTTCACGGATGGGTTAAATGCAGAGGTGGAATTTCCCCATTTGTGGGATCAAAAAAATATCACTTAAGCGGAAGCAGCATTACCCTGCAACAAGTACTTCCAGCAGAAAAAATGTAGAAATGTGAAAAGGACCTATCTTGTGTGACATGCAGGCCCTCTGTGAGGTAGTGGTTACAACTAACCAGCATAACATCCATGACTGGATAATATTAATTACCCAGTCATCTAACCTAATTTTTACCTTTTAGAATGGAATAATTCTGAATAGTAATTCCATTATAAAAATACTGACCAGTGAAAGCAGAAATGGTTTTATTTTGTATTGATTGGTCACTCAATCACAGTCATCTCTTTACTTGGTTATCTAAGTACCCTCTCAGAGAAAAAGGTACGACACTGTCACTGGGGCAGTACCCCTCTTGTCACTGTGGTGGTACCCTCAGGGGTACATCCCAGTACCTTTAATCAGGGAACATGACTGAACCACATCCATTGAAATGATGTTTCCTAATCTGTACTGACTCCACACCCCGTCCCGCCTCCAGGCTTTTTATTTCATTGTTGTAAAACAATTGGTTATGAAAAGGTGCAAATACCTACTTTTCCACTAGGAAGAACTCATGTAAGGCACACCATCGGACCTTAAAACCACTGCTGTACCTTTGAGGGTACATTTACATTGTTTGTACCTTGATGAACGAATCATGTACCTGCATAGTATGTTTATTTCTAACAGTGTATGACTAATACTTTCTTGACAGCCAATTATTACACTACAAACTCTATATTCTCCAGACTTGCTGGCTGACTATGATGACTCTGATGATAGCAGAGATGATGATGATGAGGGAAGGGGAGAGTGGTTGTTTGAACTTCAGGATGTCAGAGGTATTGTCAAATGAGGGTTATTGTTCATTACTTTATGCTGTATATATAGGCCTAGCTCAATTATCACATAACTGTCAGATTGTGATTATTTAAGTTGACCACAATTATTGTCAATAGTTGTTAGTTTTCACAAATGTTTACATCACGACATTTATTGAGACATCATTTCTGCCTTGTGCTATAACACCTTTAGAGGGCAGTGGTGAGTAGTGTTTGTTTATGGGCTCTTGAGCTGTTTCTGTCATCATTCAAGAGCTGCTACGTATCGGCAGCTAACAAGAAAGAGAGCTAATTAGAGAATTCAGTGACTTTAGGCATATACATACAGCAGTTTAAGATGTAATAAGAGAATAAACAGTACTTTATATGATAATTAGGATAAAATTTCACCATCGTAACCGGCCTAGATTATCATTTAACTGTGATTTCTTCTTGCACAAGCGCTGTTAGAAGCACACCTGTTCACTTTTCAACAGTGTCCCTCGCCTCACTTTCATCTACTTCTGTTTAAACAGGCAGTTGCACCCCAAACCCATGCCTCAATAACGGAATGTGTGAGCAGAAGAAAGGAGGGAGATTCAAATGCAAATGCCCCAAAAACTTCGGAGGCAGGAGGTGTGAGAAACGTAAGATCATCTGACATTTTTCTCAAAAAAACAAAAAAACAATTGATCCCAATATTTGGGCCCACATTGATTTATAGATTATTATCGATAGCAGCCATGATATCAGTAGGTAATGTTTATAGATTCTTTCTGAAACTGGTTCCTGATTTGAATTCCTGGTGCCATGGGTATACCTTCTGAAGCATGGATTTTTATTTTCTTAAAGGAGCATTCCAACCTAAAACTACCATTTAATATTCTAATATCTTGTCATGTTATGTAATATTCTGTGCTGCAGCATTGCATCCTTCAGCCTTGCTGTTTTGAGCGAATTCACAGTGTTACGTCATTTTTTTGCGTTTTCATCTGTCATTGTTCTTGCATTACAATACCCAGAATGCATTAAGCAAATGTGTTGTACTTTTTCAAGTTTTTTCCTTCCCACAGAAATAAACCAATCCTGACTACTAGTGTAGCCACTGATGTAGAGGCTGATACAATATAAGTGTTGACAAGATACTTGACTTCCTACACACTTAAAACAGATGGTTCATCAAATGTTCCATAATAAAGGGAAAGGTAGTATTTAGAGCCAAAAAAGGGTTCAACAAGCTTGACATCATAACAATAGAACCATTTTTGGTGCATATAGAACCATTTTTTAAAACACTCTATATACAACTATATATAACACATTTTCCATCAAGCTTAAGAAACATTTCTTGAAATGGTTCTATATAGAACTCATGGTTTTAAATAGAATCACTGCTTTTACCAGAGAACCTTTGAAGAACCATCTTTTTTAAGTGTGCAGCAGCCTGCCTTTCCTTTGTAGCTAGCGGTTGTAGATACCACACTGCAGAAAATGGTATCTTGTTAAGTAAAAATGATCTAAATATAGTCATTAAACCTAATATGTCCTCTATTGAGATTATGTGTAATGGTGGGGAGCGAGGAAGCGGATGCACACGCTGAGATAAGCGACTTTTATTATGGGTAAATCCAGGGTCATGGTCAAAACGGTCCAGGGTCAGATGGCCAATATGAGAGCAGGAGGGGCAGACATGAAAAAATGAACACAGAACTCCAAACAGACCAGAAATAAACAAAACTCTTCAAATAATACATACACCTCGAACAGTACATCCAACAAACATCAAACAAACAACATTCCAAACAGGCTTACAAACAAAGACCAACAAGAAACCCAGGAAAACACAGGGCTAAAACGAGGGATAACCGGGCGCAGGTGGACAACAGGTGGGAACAATCAGGTGCGGAGTAACCAAACAAGGGGCCGGACTGGGATCAAAACAAAAAGCACGTGGACTAGACCAAAACACAACACGAGCACATGGGGGAGTGGGAGGAGCCAAGTGTGACATTATGCAACCTTAACTTGAGATTATCTACCTTATTACTAGACATTTTTACTTGTTTATAGTAATTTTATTAAGTAAAATTATCTCACTATTTTGGCCAAAAAAGTTGCTTGTTTTAAGAAATGTGCTTGAAATCAGCAAAAGTATCTGCCAGTATAGTGAGATAATATTACTTATAAAATAATTAAATTATATAAAACAAGTAAAAGAAATTAGCTAGATAATCTTATAGTAAGTGTACATGCATCACAAAATGGGAAATATTAGACATGTTGACTAGATTTAAAATCATTTTACTTGACAAGACACCATTTTTTGCAGTGCACATTAGAAAGGAAGTTTTCCTAGTAGTTTAACTGAGAATTCTTACTGTAGGGGCGACTGAAGCAGCACTGCTGTAGGAGGCGAGTAAGTATGTTTACAACAGATGCAGTAATGGTTATATTTTTCATTCATAAGTGTCCCTTTAGTTTTAGTTGACTGTTCATGAAGTCATCATGAAAAAAAGTTTTTCCCCCACAAATGAAAACTGTTCAATATATTACTGCTTTCAGAAGAAAACCTTTTCTTAAAATGTAAAGTTTTAACATTGACATAATTTGAAAATATTTGTTGCCTTTTACATTGTATGCAAATTTTATAGTGAGTGGGATAAAAGAAATAACCCAAATTGACTTTGAAAAATGTAGTTCCATTGAATTACATTAAAAATGAAGTAGGTTTTTTCCTTCTCCTGTAACGTTCCCATTTTGATATACAATATTTTCTTTCAACAACAGTGATGTGGTGAATTTAGAAATGTTTTAAGTGATAGAATATAATATTTATATTGGAAAGTTTGGTAATTAATCCTGATTTATTCCTTTTGTAAGATTGCTTCTCATCCCAGCTATAATGATTTTTTTTCAGGTGTGATGATTTGCAAAAGGGACACTTGTGGGTATGGACAATGTGTTCTGACATTATCTCCACCTTTCTACGAGTGCAAGTGCAAACCACCTTTCAAACCTCCAAACTGCAAATCAAGTAAGATTTTCCCTAATACTGCAGACATAGCTGTACCTGTTAAAACATGGACTACTGTTCAAAAGTTTGAAAGTACCTGGCAAATTAGTCAATTTATTTGAATATTTTGAAAATAATTTTTTTGATGTTTTACGAAATATTTTAAGTATTTTAATATTTTAATATTTAGAAATATTTTAAGAACATCAGGAAGTACTAAAATACTAAATATTACAATATAATCATCAATTTACAATAATTTGCTTTTAAAACATCTGCTTTGAGACTTTATCAACACTTAGTATATTTGTGATAATTATTTGCGATGTGTGAAGTTGCACTGAACTAATGTATTAGCTCCAAAACTAAAGAAGCAAACCTCATGTGTCTTAGCCAATTGAACAAGACAGAAAAATTCTATTTTTTGCAACACACTTACTTTAATTATTTAAGAACTTTGGGATTGTTTTGCAGTTGAAGTCACTGGAGGACACTGTCTGTTACTACTTCATGCCTCTAAACTTGGACTGACTGAATGGTGTGCATTTGTCTGTCATCTGTGCCGTTTTAGTTGCCCCATGCGAATCTAACCCGTGTCTGAATGGAGGGTCTTGTGTTAAGGATGGGCAAGACTTTGACTGTGTCTGCAAAGAAGGTTTCACTGGAAGATTCTGCCATGTTGGTAAGCACACATTCACCCTATTGAACATTTTTCAACACTGCTTTGAGCTTTGGGATGTGAAAACAACCCATGAAAACAACTTGACCACTTTACCACTTTACCAGCCCCAGTACTGAAACTGATCTGCCTATTGATGAAAACTATTAAGCTTTAGAATGAGCTATTTTAATTGAGGCCATCTAAAAGTATCATGCTCAGACTTCTCTAAATAAAGAGTTTTTATTGTACCACAAACCCATTTCCAAAAAGTTGGGGTGCTGTGCAAAATGTAAATTAAAAATGAATTGCAGTGATGTGCAAATGATTTAAACTCTATATTTCATTGAAAGTGCAAAGACAACATATCAAAAGTTGAAACTGAGAAATTGTATTGTTTATTGAAAAATATATACCCATTTTGAATTTGATGCCAACAAGACATTCCAAAAAAGTTGGGATGGGGCAACAAAAGGCTGGTAAAGTTGTGTAATGCTAAAAAAGCACCTGGTGGTTGATTGGCAACAGGTCAGTAACATGATTGGGTCTAAAAGTGGGTATAAAAGAGCATTTTGTGAGTAAAGATAAGGAGGAATTCACTACTTTGTGAAAGGCTGCATGACCAAATAGTGCAACAATTAAAAAATAATGTTTCTCAACTTAAAATAGCAAAGAACTTTTGCTTTTCATTGTCTAAAGTACATAATATCATTCATAGATTCAGAGAATCTGGAGAAATCTCTGTATGTAAGAGACATTGTGGGCCTCCGGTGGCACTGCATTAAAAAACACAGACATGATTCTGCAGTGGAAATCACTGCATGGGCTCAGGAACACTTCTGAAAAACACTGTCTATGAAAATAGTCGCTGCATCCACAAATAATCATGGAGACTGTGTCCGGACTAAAGAACACTAAGCTTGTTATCAGTGCATAATTCATAAACCAGTGTTCATAATACTACAGGGGTGCATTAGTGCACATGGCACAAGTGACATGCACATCTGTGGCACCATTAATGCTGAACGATACATATATAGGTTTTGGTAACATAAGCTGCCATCCAGATGATGTCTTTTTCAGGGAAGACCTTGCTTATTTCAGCAAGACAATGCTAAACCATGTACTGCATTTTATTATAACATTATATTATATTATATTATAACTGTATTATAACAGCATGGCTCCATATTAAAAGAGTCTGAGTGCTAAACTGGCCTGCGTGCAGTCCAGACCTCTTACCACTGAGAACATTTGGTGTTTTTTGAAATGAAAAATACGGCAAAGAAACCATGAACTGTTGAGCAGCTGAAATCCTGTATCGAAAGAATGAGGAAACATTTCACTTTCAAAACTAAAGCAACTGGTCTCCTCAGTTCCCAAACACTTACAAGGTGTTGTTATAAGAAGAGTTCATGAAACACAGTGGTAAACAGGCCACCGCCCCAACTTTTTTGGAACATGTTGTTGGCATCAAATTCAAAATAGGCAAATCTTTTTAAAAAACAATACAATTTCTCAGTTTCAACATTTGATATGTTGTCTTTGTAGCATTTTCCTTTAAAAATATGGTTTTCATGATTTGCATATCATTGCAATATATCATTCTGCATAGTGTCCCAACTTTTTTGGAAATGGGGTTGTATAATACCTTGCTAGCTTTCTGCTGTTTTAATGTTAAACTTTAGGTTACACATGGCAAAATGTTGTAGTAAAATGAGTTCACATTACAATATTTTGCACTTCAAACAACTGATGTTTCATGGTTTATATTTTACACAATTCATTCTGTTTTTTCTTCTGATATATGATCCAGCATTTTCTGGTTTTGGCAGGATATTGGCCTTGGTAGTGGTCTGATACCAATGCTGGATTGGTGCCATCTCTCTTTGAAAGCCTTTCCCTCTGGCAGTGTACTGTAGTTCATTGTGTTCTGCTCTTCAGGCCCTGATGACTGCTATGAGGGAGACGGAGAGTCATACAGAGGGATGGTGTCCGAGACAGACGATGGAGACGACTGTCTCTTCTGGCATTCCCACTTTATTCTGGGTAAAGGAATAAACCCCTTCACTACATACGAGGATGCTCAGGGTCTGGGTCCTCACAACTTCTGCAGGTAAGGAAACCAATGCACACACACATACATACACACACATATGTATATGCACTGTGTCATAAATGTGATATTTAAAGGACACATAATTTGCTCTATTTTTTCAGTTTAATGTAGTTCCTGTGCTCTTTGAAAATGACTGAAAAGTATGAAATAAATTACACCTCAATTTTGCATCTGTATGATGTGTTTTACTGTTTCATTTACTCCTCTGTAAAGAAAAGGTAATTTTAGGCGTTGACTCTGTATGGTAATGACTACTGCTTTCATTGGCTCTCAGTAGCAGGGGCGGGGTAAGGGCTGTGTTCATAGTACCACCTCAGAGAGCTCAACAATGTCTGAAGCTGAGTACAGTACGTAGAGAACACATATGTTTGACTTTTTAGCATCTGAAACTGATTTTGTGTACTAGTAAAAGGTTGGACCCCCTTTTGCCTTCAGAACTGCCTTAATTCTTCGTGGCTTACTTTCAACAAGGTGTTGGAAACGTTCCTCAGAGATTTTGGTTGGTTATTTGAGTTCCTGCTGCCTTTCTATCATCTGGAACCAGTCTGCCCATTCTCCTCTGACCTCTCACATCAACAAGGCATTTTCGTCCACACAACTGACCGCTCACTGGATATTTCCTCTTTTTTGGACCGTTCTCTGTAAACCCTAGAGATGGTTGTGCGTGAAAATGTGGTCAGAATGTTATGCCTGCTCGGTGTATATTTCATATAAACACTAATGTCTAAATATTTATTTATTCCCTGCTTAACATAAATGTGTTTGCTCAATCACAGAAACCCTGATGGTGAATCAAGGCCATGGTGCTTCATACGTTTAGGAAAGAAGCTAAGATGGGATCACTGCAATGTGAGGAAATGTTCAACCAACGGTAAATGTATTTCCCCACATTATGTCATTGCTACAGAAGAATACACCTACATGTTACGTGGTGCTTTTTCGTACAGTACAGTCTGTAATTTGTCACTTCACCAAAATGGATTCTGTTACAGAGACCTCCCCCACTTCCCCTCCGAAACCCAAACCCACTACAGTTAAACCTGCTGTCATTAGACCTCTTGAGAAGACCACCCCTGTTCCTTCACACCCAACACAGCCCATTCCAACCCATCTCCCAGAAATCCATGTCCCAGGAACTCATCCCCCTGTAAACATTACCCCAGAAAGCCAACCCTCAGCAGGCCCTGCCTTAGAAAGTGCTCTCCCAGGAACACCTGCCCCCCAACTGGAGGAGTATTTTGCAGCCTGTGGGAAACCCCAACCCAAAAGGCCAATGAATCGTATCTATGGGGGTCTAAAGGCACTTCCTGGAGCCCAGCCATGGCAGACCTCTGTACAGATCAGACAGAAAGGCACCAGCCTACCCTTCAAACACGTCTGTGGAGGCATCCTCATCAAGCCGTGCTGGGTGATGACTGCTGGACACTGTATGTGAGTAGAGTCTTTGCAGACGGCTCAGTCAATAGTGAGAGATGTTTAGTAGTTAAAGGAATGCAGGGGACTCCGTCTTAAAGTGATGGTTTAGACCAGTAAAAAATCTGATTTACACAATTTACCACTTATCCTTTTCCGACATGCATCAAATGAGCTGTTAAACAATTTCAAGCAGACTAGCTTATGTGGTTGCTGACACTGTACTAGGCAAAAGTATGTTGCCTAGCTAAAAACAATATTAGCAGACATTTTAAAGCCTGAATTTTGTCCGTAGTTTTGTCCAGATTTATAGATAACATTGTGTCATACAGTGCCAGAAACCCCATGAGCAAGTGTGCTTGAAATTTCTCAAAAATTCTACAGAGTGTGAGTCAAATATGTGAAGATTTAGGTGTGCAGCTAGAATAATGCAAATTAGTGGCCATAAACATTCATCATAAGTTAGCTACATTAGCCTTGTAGCTTCAGTGAAAAATGAAAGAAGCAGATTTCAGTCACCAAGCATATCTTGACTGACTGACCACTGACTGTTGACCTTTGGCTGGATTTGTTTGAACGCTTGATTAGTTTGTCATTCAAAGTAAATGAAGGTGAGAAATCGGAAACTCAAATATTCTTAATATATGATAATATTATATTTGGAATAGTACAGTTTAAGGTTAACATGTTTTAATGTTGTTAACACAGTTTGGCTCTTGGCTGTGTTCACACAGAAGGTAAAAGTGACCCAAATCTGATTTTCTCACTCATTGTTTTGTTTGGCTGTTCACAGTATCTTTTAAATGTCACCTGCATGAGACATTAGTCTGAACAGATCAGCTCCTAAACGGACCTGCATGCACAAAAGAACAATGCTTCACGTTGCTTCATGTGGCTTATCCAGAGGAAAACAATCATGACTGCTGACGAACGCCAGTCACTGCTGGAATGTTCATCTTCATCTTCACCAGCAACACAGCGATTTGGGCCACTTTTACCTGCTGTGTAAACAAAGTCTTTGAGCCATCCGTAGTAGTTCCAGGTTGAAACCCAACTACCTATTGACTGTATGAATTATAAGTATAAAATGTTAATTGTAACATGCAGCCACTGTTGCTTTCAGTAGAGGTCAGTGATGAACAACTTTGTTCTTTCTGTAGTAATAAATGCAGCCTAATTTAAATTATTTTGTCCAGTCATTAAGCTATAACAAAATCACTGCTTTTTTAATGGCAAAAAACCCTTTTCAGGGTCAAATAAATGAAATAAGACTGAGCATGATTAACTACACAAAATCATTTCTTTAGGATTATTTGTTTTAACTGTTTGACAGCTCTAGTATATTTGCAAGAAAATTGACAGAAAGTTCTCTGTTATTTTGAAGCCCTTTCTACAGAGATCCAAACTCAAACAGAACTGAATAAACAGTCTAGTGTAGATGGACATTGGTCACCTGGCAGCACAGGGGGCCAAATATGTGGGAGTAGACAGGGCCTGCTAGTACAAGAGCAAGGGGTATGTTTATGAACCCAACACTGCATTAATAATTTCCCAAATAACGATCAGAGATTCGCTGGGGCTCCTCTTTTATATCACTTAAAGCTTTAGGCCTTTTTCCACTTTGAAAGAAGTCTATAGCGAGAAGTGAATGACAACATGATGCAAAAAGAGTTTCTAATGAATTCCACCAATTTTTAAAATGTTCGGCATGATTGAATGGTTAAGACGTAAACAAACTCATTCAGAGCTTGATGTGAAATGCTTCATTCTAGAGTCTAGAATTGTTCAGAGTGGTGGTGATAGGAACCAGGTGTCTAAAGAGGGGAATGACCTCAAAGCTCCCTCACAGTAAGTTACTACATGAAATAGTAATGAGTGCTTTTTATTTATTTATTTACAACGTTGCACCATTGAACACATAGCAGTCACAAACCAGAGTGATTGACAAAGATGAGAAGAAAAAAAAACAATAATTTAATAAAATGATTAACCAAAAAGAAAAATAAATCAGAAAGGAGAAGGGATCAGATTCGCCAGAACTTGGGTGTTTGTTGACGCAGGTCAAAAGTTAGCTTAGGGAGTTAGGGAGCAAGGACGAAAGCTGAGAAACCCACATCCTACCCCTTGTTTTCAAGTGTCACTTTGCCCCTTGGAAGTGGTTGAAATCGTCCCATATGAAATGGGACCCTCAAATTAAAAATAACATTACTAGAACAGTGAATTAAACATTACAGGTGTTTATTATTTCATTTTATTTATCAACCTGTTTAAAGTTACAGTAGTCCTCCATCATTTCTCTTTACCAACACACAATTACCCCCTTTTAATCACCAATTACTTTTTAATCACTGTGGTATCCGATTTTAACTACAATTTATACAAAGACTTAGAACGCCTTCTTTTATCCAGTTTACATTAACAGCTACTAGCAATGTTCTGTAGGCGACCTTGCCAGTCTGCAGTGATGGCCGAGGAGGGTAAAGTTCAGCTCCTCACTGCTGGGCTTTAGTTACATTTAGGGAATCACATGCCTTCAAAGAGGGGTGGACAATTATTTATTATCACAAACCCTAAATTCTTCAGTGATATGAAGCTGAAGTCAGCTATTCGCCAGCTTCTTGCTAGAATTTTCCCATTCCACCACTAAATGGGAAATTTAGCTAGCCAGCTTCTGAGACATCAGTGACTTTTTATGTTTCTTATTAAGAAAAAGACCATAATATGTTGAAACACCATTAAACTAAGCTAATACAATGGTTATTACAATTTTTTAAATGGAGAAAATTCTCACATTTGTAGGTTTCTTTGGTCTCTTTCGCAGCCATCTTTCTGGTTTTTCTCATAACAATCTGTTTGGAGTGGGACTCTGAAACACCTCTGTTTGGAGGACCATGTAGCCAAAAATGGGGACACCATACCCCTAGGCGTGAATGAGCAAAATGGGGGGTTGGGGCTAAGTGGTAGGGGCAAGGGGTGAGATGGGATTGGGCCTTTGTGGGCAACCGACACAGAGTCAGTAACACTTCTCAGTGTGAGCAGAGCCTCCGACACTGCCAGCCTGAGTTGTTTGTTCACTATTAGTATACACTGGGCTTATACCACAGTATCAGGTCAATACCCAGTATCAGTTTCAGTATCAGTGCATCCCTAAATTGCATTGTTGCCAACCCCTGGTTCCTGTCGCCACCGATTTAAAGAAATGAGTTGGTCAGTTACAGCTATCCACTTTACAGTAAACCACTGGATGAGCATGATAAGCATGAACACTGCAGAAGCTCAGGCTTTCCCTCCAGATTGCAGCACTGCTAAGTATGTACATTGTGTGTCCACAGTGACAAAAGACAGGAATTCCGGGTGATTCTGGGAAGTCTGGACTTGGGCAAGATTGAGGCATCACAGCAAGTGGTGGAGGTCGTGGAAACCATCGTCCATGAACAGTACAGAGAAACTCTGGATGGAGTCTACAATGATATAGGTGATGACTGTTCATTCCCGTTTTTATGATTAATTTTATCTTGGCAAACACATTTTTGCAGGAAAAAACTTTAATTTAGAAATTTGGGCTGCATGTGCGAGTGAGTAATCTTGCAAGCCAGACTTCTGCCAAGCTCCTTTTCTGTGTGTGGAGCCTCTGTAGCTGCGAACTGTTACAAAGCCACATTTACGAGCTTCATATATAAAACAAATAAGGTGTTTTCTGTCATTACAGAGCTGAGAATCAGATTTCCTCAGATGGTATGTCACACTACAGGAAAACCTGCAGCTGAGACAGTGGAGAATTCACTGTACTCTAGCTCAGTGGCGTATTAATGACCCATTAAAATGGATATAATGGATTTAAACATTTAAATCCATTATATATATATATATATATATATATATATATATATATATATATATATATAAATGTAAAAATTTAAATCCATTATATATATAAACTCTCTGACTGTATAAAAACAGACTGAGTTACTACACCCTCTGGGGGCAGTATTGGGACAATATTGCACTGCAGGATGTAATATATTGCTATCGCTATTATGATAAAAAGGCAATTAGGACAAAGGAAAACAAGCAGCTCTTTATAACTCTTAAAAGTGTAGATCATTCCTTTAGGGATACTGCAAATTAAGCCAGGGTGCAAGTGAATACAGTTTCCTACACTATTAGATGGCATTTCTGGAAACTCTGGCAGAAAGAGATCTGGAAGACCCAAAGCCCCAGAAGAATCAGATAACAATTTGGAAAGTTAATCACTTGGCAAACAAGACAACATCTTAACACTAGTCTCAGTTTCTACTGTGAAGAGAAGACTTCAAGCTGCAAGCCGAGTGGCAGTAAGAAAGCCGTTGCTAAGATGGCAACAAAAGAACATTTGCAGCATTTGGCAGACACTCTTATCCAGAGCAACTTACAATTTGATCATTTTACACAGGAAGGTGTAGTAGGTAGTGTTAGGAGACTTGCCAAGGACTTTTATTAGTATAGTGTAGGTTGCTTCCCCAGGCAGGGACTACAGCGGAGAAGGCAGAGGTGATACCCACTACACTACACCAAAGAAAGGCTTTCCTGGGGCATGTAGCACCACTGGTGGACTACTGAAGACTGGAAGAAGTTCTTATGTCCAGCGTCAAGTAAGCAAAAGGATGGTTCCTCACCAACTGCAAAATATGGAGGAGAAAGCATGATGGTCTGGGGCTTCTTTGGATCCGGAATCAGCGGCTAACACAGGGTGGCTGTCACCCTGAACTAAGAGAGCTACCAAAACTTTTTACAGTGAAATGCTAAACAGGAAAATGGTTACTTTGATAAGTCAAAAATGAAATTTTGTTAAATCAGTTCCAAGATTGTTTTTCTCTAATTGTTTATTTTTTATTTCTTTCAAATACAGAGTAAATTGAGACATTATACTGCATAAATATCAATAAACCTGGAAAACTAGTTATTCCAAAACTTTTGACCACTTGTGTACATTACAGTAATTTACACTCACCGGCCACTTTTTGCTAGTAAAAGGTTGGACCCCTTTTGCCTTCAGAACTGCCTTAATTCTTCATGGCAGACTTTCAGCAAGGTGTTGGAAACGTTCCTCAGAGATTTTGGTTGGTTATTTGAGTTCCTGTTGCCTTTCTATCATCTGGAACCAGTCTGCCCATTCTCCTCTGACCTCTCACATCAACAAGGCATTTTCGTCCACACAACTGACTGCTCACTGGATATTTCCTCTTTTTCGGACCGTTCTCTGTAAACCCTAGAGATGGTTGTGCGTGAAAATCCCAGTAGATCAGCAGTTTCTGAAATACTCAGACCAGCCCGTCTGGCATCAACAACCACGCCACGTTCAAAGTCACTGAAATCATCATTCTTCCCCGTTCTGATGCTCGGCCTGCACTTCAGCAAGTTGTCTTGACCACCTCTACATGCCTAAATGTGGCCATGTGATTGGCTGATTAGCTATTTGTGTTAACAAGCAATTGAACATAATAAAGTGATGATTGTATGATTGTACCTAATAAAGTGGCCAGTGAGTGTATATCTCTGATATACATATATCTGAAAGAATTCCCAGAGCTTTTTTGTTTTTAGATGTTTTCTGTTCATGGTTTGATCAGGCAATAAAATCCTGGGAAAAAGCTAGTGTGGTACCGCTGGTGCCCATCTGTGCCTCTGTGTGGTACCTCCATACACACACCTGTGCCCACCATCACCCCCAGTGTCAAACCCAAATCACTGCACCACATTCAGAAAGAAATTACACGCCAATATAGCTCCTGCATCATTATTATAATTATTATTATCATTATTATTATTAACCACCTGTCCCTGTTCCGCAGCTTTGCTGAGGCTGAAAGACAAAAATGGGAAGTGTGTGCAAGAGAGCCAGTTTGTAAAGACGGCCTGCTTACCCACAGAGGCTCTCCCTGATGGGACTGAGTGCACCATCTCTGGATGGGGAGCCACTCCACAGTGTAAGTCACAGAGATAGACCCTGTTTTTTTCTGACTGTGAGGTGAACAGTAGGTGTATAATAACTTTAGGGAACAGAATTCAACGCTGCACTGAGTTCCATCTGTAACATGTCTTTTTCTCTGCGTGGCAGCGCAATACGGCTCCAGTCAGTTGCTGGATGCTGATGTGCTGCTGATCTCCCAGGAAATTTGCTCCAGCAATAAAGTGTATGGGAAACTCATAGATCACAGCATGTTCTGTGCTGGTTACCTGGAGGGCGGAGTGGACTCGTGCCAGGTGAGGAACTGCCGCATCAAATGAGCTGGAATAAATTTGGAGGCATGCAGTTAAATCAAATTTGCTGCATTTTTTGGATATACAGTTGTATTTATACCTGGGTTGTGGCCAAGTGAGCCTTTTTAGCAGTTTAATGGAGCGATACAAGTGCTTTAACACACATTAATTAATAAAGAATCCCCCTATCAGTGAAAATGATGCTTAGAAGTGTATATATTGCAGCTCTTGCACAAACACCATGTATCTCCACTTCATTTTTTACGATTCTGTATAGTCTGAAAACTCCAGGTACCCTTTGAATTATGTTACAATTTCATGATTAATGAACTGAACTGGGCCAAAATGACAAGAAACTTGTTCCACTAGCTTCCTTTGAAAGTTAAGAATGCTTATTCTTTCTCCTGTAAATGTAACATTTAAAATTTAACAGGTTTTGTTTTGGCCGTGACAATATACATCTCCATTACAAGTGCACAGTGTACATTAGAACTGCGACTGCTACGCTGCATCATTAACCATCTTTACAAGTCGAGTTATTAGTTATTATTATTTTGCTACACATATAATTCACACTAAACAATGTAAATCACAGAATGACAGCTGGTTAAGTAATAACACATTTACATCATTCAAATTCTGTATACATGGTTTCTAGATTTCTACTCTATATGGACAAAAGTATTGGGACACCTACACATTGAACAGGCATTCATTTGGAGTTGGTCCCCCTTTGCAGCTATAACTGCTTCCACTCTTCTGGGAAGCCTTCTGCAAGATGTTGGCATGCTTTACATGACTCCATCCCAGGCTTGGCATTGTGCTTGGTGATGCAGCTGCTCAGCCATGAAACCCATAACATGAAGCTCCCGGCGCACAGTTTTTGTGCTGATATTAATGCTAGAGGAGGTTTGGATCTCTGCAGTTATTGATCAGCAGAGCGTTGGTGACTTTTATGCACTCTGCACTTCAGCACTCGACGACCCGCTCTGTAACTTTACGTGGTCTGAAACTTTGTGGCTGAGTTGGTTCCTAAACGCTTCGACTTTTTTATAATGCTGCACAGTTGACTGTGGATTATCTAGGAGGGAAGAAAGGACTTGGTGACAAACTATTACAGCACCACACTCAAATTCAGTGAGCTCTTTAGAATGACCCATTCTTTCATAGATGTAAAGGCAGACTGCATGGCTTGGTGCTTGATTTTATACACCTGTGGCAACGTGACTGAACGAAACACCGGAATTCTATGATTAGGAGGTGTGTCCCAATATTTTTGTTCATTTAGTGTATTTGTTTGATGTCAAAAATGACAAAACATAGCAAAAAAATGTAAAGACTGGTTCTTCTTTCTACCAAACAAGACGGTACACAAATTTAAATCAGAATAAAATATCCTCTCTTCTACTTACAAACACAAATAATACAACACACTGCTCTCCAAAGCCCAGTCCGACTTGTGCTCTATAATTATGAAACTTAAAACAGTGAGTTGCAGGCTTCTTACCACAGTTGCTAGCTAGCTCACTCACTGGTAGTCAAGGGAAATGCAACTAAAGAGATTTTAGTTAGTGTGTAGTTTTAGCGTTGTTAGTGTGGTCAGGGCTGTGATAAGGAGCTGCTGATGATAAATCTACCATAAGGGAACACAACCTAACTCAAGTCTCTTAAGATCCTGTCCACTTTAGTCCACTCTTCTACTAACTTCGTGCTTCACATCCAAGCAGAATGCAACACTGACGCTCCCATATTCCAGGATGACAACAGTAGGGTGTCTGTATGTGACTGGTTTTACAGACATAATGGAACACAGGAATGATTTGAGTGACCAGCAAAATCACCAAACCTTAATTTTCTGTTTCAGACAGAATCAACTGTAGTGTTGAGAGTTTTACCGAAGGTAGTAAACAGCACTAATATTACTACTAATAATAATATGAATAATATTAGCACTAATAATACAGGGATTTGAACCCTAGTTGACAGCGTGCAGAGCATCATTGCACTATTTCATCGTCACAAGGTATTTAAGTATAACTCTATTTCAGGGCTCCACAGGGTCTCCTACAAGCCCCTGTTTATTACAAGAAAGAAAATTTGTTTTATAAAAATATTAACACCCCTTATTGCCAGCATTTTATTTGGTTGTTTAAAATGACCACATTATGGAATGTGATGCCTTCTTAAAGATCTAATCAGCCTTTTATTAGTGGGGTTTCCAGTGCTGTGGTGATAAGTGACCGCTGAGTTACTGAGAAGAACCACAGGCAGCCGGTACTCCATCGGAGGGTGTGCTCAAGAGTGATGAACCTCATAGAACCGAAGCCAATTCATGAGCTCCAGTCTCAGGGAAAGGCTGAGGCTAAAATGAATCTTAAAAATGGATCTTGAAGGATGACAGAGGCGATATAAAACACAGATATTATACACACCAACCAAGTGGGCACTTTTACAGTCTGTGGGTAAAGGGACAGGGGCATAAGCCCCCCCTGGGTCCTATCTGTATGGTTAATAGTACATGCATGAACCTACATGTATGAAACAGATTAACAAAATAAGTTACCCCTTTAACAGATTTTTGTAAAACCATACATCCTTCTCTGATAGGGTGACTCCGGCGGGCCCTTGACCTGCGCGAGGAACCAGACACACTACGTCTATGGCATTGTTAGCTGGGGAGACAGCTGTGGAGAGAAGAACAGGCCTGGAGTTTATACCCGTGTCACTCACTTTGTGGACTGGATCAATGCAAAAACAGCCAGTACACCCAGTACAGGTGCTTAAATGTCTGGAAAGTGCCATTCTTTATCTGAGAACTGAGCTGAAAAGTAATAAGTCATGGAAGTGTGTTTTCATTGTTTGGCCTAACAGCTTCAGACCTGTCCTTGTGGTAAACCTTTGTTAGAAATCAAGCCCAAGAGTTGCATCAATGCAAAGCTATTAAGTGTTTGAGTGAAAAAAGTACAAAGACTATTTGTTCAATAAACTAATAAAGAGTGAAAAGTACTTCATTTTGGTTTTTGCAAGTAAAAGTGCTCTTGATTTTTCTTGGTAACTGAGTGTCGTCTTTATTTGCTTATGGATCTAGACAAATTGAAATATGTCATTCATATTCAACTCAGTGAGAAGCAGGGCTGGGCAGCTTAAAAACATAGTGTGAAATAATGACTGCAGTAAAAGTAAAAAACAATTTGACAAGTAGAAAAAAGTGACAAAACTACTACTAAAGTACTGAGTATCTTGTGGAACTGCAGTGGATCTTAGTACACTGAGGATCTATCCTGTTGGACACTTTTCTTCATTTTGTGGTGGACAATAAAATGACCTCAAAAGTCAGAGGACAATGCTTAGTCCATTGCACCACTTACAAACTACGGGAATTTCTATGTCCTTAAATGTTTAATACATTGTAAAAATGTTGTTTTAACTTTGAAAAATAATGTAGTAACATGTGGTGCAGTGGTCTAAGAATTAACCTCAGCATCAGGTGACTGTGTGTTTGAGCCCCAGCGATCCTACAAATGTCCATATCTGAAAGTACAAAAGGAGACAGTAACTATATGATAGAAAGAGTCCCAGCTAGTGAGGAAACTGAGTAAAAATATATTAGATATTCTAGTTAAGTCTAACTAGACTCAATTTCAAAAACTGGAGTGTTAGGAAAACATTTGACTTAACTAAGAAGTTTGAGTTGGGTGAATGCTGGTGTCTTCATGATGACTTAACTCAAGAAAAGCAATGTAATCAGTTAACTTATAGTTTTACAGTGTATAAAGTCCATGAAAAATTTACTTAAGGACATGTAACTGAATTATTATTAAGTGACCCTTATTAGTCCCACAACAGGGAAATTTCACCTCTGCATTTAACCCCTCTGTGAAAGTGAAACACCACATACACACTAGTGAGCACACAAACTAGGGGCAGTGAGCACCCCTATCCACAGTTGGGGTATTAGGTGTCTTGCTCAAGGACACCTCGGTCATGTACTGTCAGCTCTGGGGATCGAACGGGTGACCTTCCAGTCACAGGGCCGGTTCCCTAACCTCCAGCCCACGACAGCCCCATCAGTACTATAATCAGGAATACACAGAAAATCATGGAAAAAGTCTTCTGACGTACAGTAAATAAATAACATCAGTTACTTTTGACCACCATGTTCTTATAGCCTTCCACATAAAAGTTCGGCTTTGATATATTTATTTATTAGAAATCTTGCTAGTTTTATTTAACATTTGCTTTACTTACCTGAGCTCACAATAAGTAAATACAACCTTTTGTTATTGACATTTTTAGACTGGGTCATAACCCTGCAGGAGTGACAGCAGTTCATAATTTACTTTTGTACATAACTAGTGTATCAGCATTAGAGTGAAAATGCTGACTGAAACAGTGTCTGAACAGCCAGAGGCAAAAAAAGGCCCCAAATTCATTTTGTCCCAATAAAACAGAAGCACAGGGGTCAAAAATGCCCTCAAAATAACTTGTTATATATTTAATAAATCAATAAGAAAAGACCCTCTATATGTGCTAAACCTAAATTAATGTTGCTACTGCACTAAAAATAGCTTTATACATTTATAAATCACTTTATACATCTCTCCACCTTATGATCTTGACCTGACAGCACAAGGTCACTTGTCTGTAGATTAAATGGGTCACTATTTATACAAGAAGCTGCTGCAAATGACAAGGTCTCAGTTCAAGAATATCCCCCACCACCAAATCCGCATTTTTTCCCAATACAACAAAATTGATTTTGAATCCATTAACATTTACGTTTGAGATTAAACTGCAAGTTAGTTTTCTGTTCAAAGCTAAACGTTCTAGGTGCCCTTATGTGTGTATCAAATGCCCCTTTATCTCACTAGGGCCCCTAAAAGAAGTACTATTTCCTATGCTGGACTGTTCTGATGCATAGCCAAAATGAAGATGTCCACCAAGTGGACATCGACTGCTATGACTTTGCATGAGATGTGTTGCAGATTTTAATAGGCTGTGAGTTACTTCCTTGAAGATCGTGTCCTGGACACAGAGCCAGATGTAGGCGGTCTGTGAACGTCCCAGTACAGAAAGCAAACAGAGGTGTCATGCTGTCCTCCCCAAAGAACATCACCAGTCCTGCGGGGAAACTGCAAAAGACCCCAATGCGGTTAAACTGAGTACAAACAGGCAGTGGATGGGCTTTGCCGCCATGCCAGGCTGTGTAGTCTCCATCAAAGAACTCCACGCACCAGGACTCGTCTCTCCGGCCAAGCCAGCAGTCCTCCTGGCGGCCCTTGCGCGGGATGGAGGGGTAGGTGAGGCCCAGCTCCCAGTACACCTTCCCCTTCACATCCAGCTCCCAGTAATGACGGCCTGTGTCCCAGCTCTGCAGGCTCAGGACATTGAGGGTGGTGTCAAACCGGCCCTCATAGTCAGGTACCTCCTGCCACACACTGGTAAAGGTGGCGCTATTCTGCGTTGGGGAAATGATCAGCTTGGGATGAGCTGTGGTTGGGTCTAAGGTCACCTCAGCCAAGCCTGGGAAAGAGAAAGAAGCAGTCTGTGCCATGTGATCAGCCTAACATCATGCTTTTAACACAACCACATAAAGTCTAGATAAAAATGATTAAACATCGTTTTGAGGCTGTCGTTTCCCTTCAGACATCAAAGACATGTGTCTGAAGTTTGCTTCTGTAATTTTGCACTGAAGCTATGAGGCTAATGTAACAGGTAATAGACACTTAGCATGTTAGCATTATGCACATTGCATGGCTAAATAATCACATATGTTTATCAAACTATGTCAAGTAACACAAGATAGACTTACTTATGTGGGCTCTGACACCGTCTGACACACTGTTACCTCTAAAAATGGGCAAAACTATGAAACTTAGGCTTCAAGATGTCTGTTAATAATGCTGTGGCCTCCCTTTGATCCTTTAACAGAGAACTGTATGGCAGAAACCACATAAGCAGGTCTATTTGTTAGCTGAATCTTGCTAGCGAGCCTCATAGCTCCAGCGCAAAACAAAAGAAGCAAACTTTCAATGTCGGTGGTGTCGCTTTTTAACACATTAAACTCCAGACGTCTGGCTCCTATCACCACCACTGTGAATAATTCTGATTTGGTACGTTTTGCTAGAATGCTGTATTTTACTTCAAGCAGTCTGAATGACGTCTTAACCATATGAATACACAGACAGCTTGAAAAATCGATGGAATTCCCCATTAATCTACACAGCAGTCCGTTACCTTATGCTGTACTTTCTGAGTGTGGTAGTATTTTTCTTTTCTTAATTTTAGTTGTTCAGCTGTCATAAGTGAAGCTTTCTTGCCCCCTTTGGTGAAAATGCAAACTGTTCTAGGTCTACGGGATATTGAATGGAAATACCTGCACCTTTAAGCAACGAGAATACCAACATTTATATATATATATATATATATATATATATATCATATGATATATATATATTTATATATATATATATATATATCACAATAATTGTGTCCTGATTTTTCATTCCAGCCCTAAATTAGTCCACAGTCTAGACGAGTGTTGAGATCTAAAGACTGAATTTAACTTACAGCTCTTGAGTAGTCTCTTAACGATGGGGGTTTGAGAGCGGATAAACAGCAGCAGGTTGTTGGTTCGGTCCAGTATCTGCTCCGCCTTTACCTCGTCAAGTCTCACGAGGCCTGGGTCTGTAACCTTCAACAAGTCCTCAACCCTGGCAGCGAGCCAAAGAGCAAGACTACAAATCAGTCCCGTTCTGACACATAAAGCCATTCTTAAAGCCATTCTTATTCAGTGGACAGTCCCATCATAAACATGACTGAATGCCACTGAGAGACAGAAATAGGTCATAGTGCTCTTCTTCTCCAAAGCTTCTAAGTAATAAAAGCTAAAAAAGGAAAGAATCTTGAATGCTGGTCTTATTATTGACCAGTCACTGGATGACCATTAATATTAAGAATGAGAACACCGTTAATGACACAAATCAATGCTTGGTAAAATGCCCACAATGATGCCACAGCACCATATCACATCACACAACTGTTATTTTATGTCTAATCCAGAATGTACACTTGTCAATCAAAGGCAGACATGCTTGACATAGTGACGGACATAAATCCTGACACAACGATGGACATTAATGCTTAACAGAGGGAGCAGCTGTACATACCTGTCCTCAAGTTCTGGGACCTGAGTTTGGGGGTGGTGGGATACAGTGAGAGAGAGAGAGAGAGAGAGAGAGAGAGAGAGAGAGAGAGAGAGAGAGAGAGAGAGAGGGCAAAGGCCACAGAACAGTTAATTTTACACTGACTGAGAAAGTGGGGATCAGAAGTTGTGGGAGAAAATTATTATTAATTACTGTAAATAAAAGTACAGTATATTATTTATCTCAACAATAACTTCCTTCCTCCAATCTGCTTCAAATATTGAATAAAGCTATGGAATAAAACATGTAAAATGCATGAACAGCACTACACTGTAAAACCTGATGACTGTAAAACCTTAAACCTGATTGCCCCAAAAGTTCAATAGCTCATTTACACTTTAGTAAATAGAGAAAACTGTAGCCACTCAATTTGTTTTGTTAATATTAAAATGATTGAGTATTTGTGACTTATGTTTAAGTTGTTCTAACTCAATATAATTAAGCAATTGTACATTAAATTCACCATTAGGCTTTTGACAAATTCATATTGTACTGCAGAAATATGATCTTAGACATTTGTAACAATGCATTGTTGAATTGAATTCAGAACCATTTGCTTGCTGTGCTTTTCACGCAGAAGAATTAGACCTCTGCATTTAACCCACCTGTGCAGTAAAACACCCACACTAGGGAACACACACACTAAGGGACAGTGAGCACACTTGCCCGGAGCTGTGGGCAGCCCTATGCACAGCACCCGGGGAGCAGCTGGGGGTTAGGTGCCTTGCCCAAGGGCACTTTAGTCATGTACCGTCAGCTGAGGGGATCGAACCAGCAACCATCTGACCACAAAGCTGGATCCCTAACCTCTAGCCCATCTCCACCTTAACATCATTATTGACCACCTCACCAAATGCTGACAGTACAGAGTACAGATCTGAGAAATGACTCTGTGGCATTTAGAACTCAGCAGAATCGCATTCAGCCAAGAGGAACCTGGAAACTCAGTTCTCTCAACGCTGATTCTTGATCAGTACTGATAGGCATGAATCACAAAAGTTTATACATCTAGTCCACATAAGAGAAGGTAGCCTGGGGAGAATGACAAACCACAGATGGTGAAGAGACATGCCCAGTATGCCATGCCAACATTCAATTTTCAACAGTCTTTAAAAACAACCCATTACTGGCCTTTTGTATTTGCATGTGAAGTCAAGCTAAATAGAAACTGTGAATATAATACAATTAAATCAATTTCCTTTAACTCAAAATATGCTGAAAAAATGTTACTCTCCATCTCAACAATTAATTTTTGAGTTCATTTGATTTTTTCAGGTTAAGTTACTCCAACTTTCTGTAGTATTTAAATTGTGTTACCTTAATTCTCTCATTTAGACATGCAGTGAGTTTTACAGTGTAACCAATTTCAATGCACTGAATAAGGTGTATCCAAACGTTTGATCTGTGATGTACTTTGCTGAGACAAATGAACACGTCTGCGATTCTCACCAGGTCTCCCGACTGTATGTCACTGTCCATCAACCCCTCACTCAGCCGGAACTCTATTTCACTGAGGACAGCACAGTTTCTCTCCGTGAAGTCATCCAGGGCCTGGACTGTAGCCTTCTCCTCCATCTCCAGCAGAGAAAGAGTGATCCTACAGTCTTCCTCCAACACTCTCCTCATCTCCTCATACTTCCTCTCAATGTTCTCCTGGATCGCTGAGTACTTTTTCTAATAGAAGTATTTTGGTTGATGGGAATATTTTGGTTATGTTTTTGCTAAAGAATTACCATTACATATCAATGCAGCAGGCAAAAACAAAAACCAATATAAGAACCCATGACTGTAAGAAATTGCTCAAAAATACTACTAACGTGGCAAAACACAATATTCCCCTTCAACCAAATGTACCCAGCTAGAATCTAACAATTAGCTCAAGAACACGTTTAGGAGAAAGCTTAGGAAGATATTGGTGAATGAGGCCCAATTACATCTGATTTTTGCCCAGTTATTCCATTAATTGTTGCTTATCTAATTAAAATACTCCTTAAATAACCAACCAAACTTGCATACAAGCAACAGCATGCACCAGTGGGTTGTAATCCCAGCTGTAACAGCATGCCTAATTCCAAAAATGATGTTAACTAACTTTAATTTCATTTTGCTTGGCGTCTAGTTTCTTCATCCTGCAAGCCACTGCTTCCTTCTGTCTTGTCAGTCGTTGTTGGACTGTCAGTTTCATCTCCTGTGAAAAGAAATGTCAGAAGAGCAAAGCAGAGGAGCGGCTACTGTGAATGGAAAGGACAAACCATATAACATGGCACATCTTACCTCACTTTGGGCCTGCATGCTAACCTTCCAAGCTTCACTGCCAAACTATAAAAAGCAGAGCCTTCTAAATTACCCAAGCAAACTATGAGAAGCAGAAGCTGATCTGAACTACACTAGCAAACCTTTAAAACGTCACTAGCATATAAGCAGCTAAACTACACTGGCAAACAGGGATAAGCAGTGGCTAAATTTTAAAGCTACACTAGTAAACTAAATCACAACTAACCTTCCAACTACCTTAGAAATCAACTAAACCTCTAAACTACACTGGCAATCTGTGAGAGGCTAAACTGCTCTAACAAACTGTGAGAAGCTAAACTGCTCTAACAAACTGTGAGAAGCTAAACTGCACTGGCAAACTGTGAGAAGCTAAACTGCTCTAACAAACTGTGAGAAGCTAAACTGCTCTAACAAACTGTGAGAAGCTAAACTGCACTGGCAAACTGTGAGAAGCTAAACTGCTCTAACAAACTGTGAGAAGCTAAACTGCACTGGCAAACTGTGAGAAGCTAAACTGCTCTAACAAACTGTGAGAAGCTAAACTGCACTGGCAAACTGTGAGAAGCTAAACTGCTCTAACAAACTGTGAGAAGCTAAACTGCTCTAACAAACTGTGAGAAGCTAAACTGCACTGGCAAACTGTGAGAAGCTAAACTGCTCTAACAAACTGTGAGAAGCTAAACTGCTCTAACAAACTTTGAGAAGCTAAACTGCTCTAACAAACTGTGAGAAGCTAAACTGCACTGGCAAACTGTGAGAAGCTAAACTGCTCTAACAAACTGTGAGAAGCTAAACTGCTCTAACAAACTGTGAGAAGCTAAACTGCACTGGCAAACTGTGAGAAGCTAAACTGCTCTAACAAACTGTGAGAAGCTAAACTGCACTGGCAAACTGTGAGAAGCTAAACTGCTCTAACAAACTGTGAGAAGCTAAACTGCTCTAACAAACTGTGAGAAGCTAAACTGCACTAACAAACTGTGAGAAGCTAAACTGCTCTAACAAACTGTGAGAAGCTAAACTGCTCTAACAAACTGTGAGAAGCTAAACTGCTCTAACAAACTGTGAGAAGCTAAACTGCACTAACAAACTGTGAGAAGCTAAACTGCACTAACAAACTGTGAGAAGCTAAACTGCTCTAACAAACTGTGAGAAGCTAAACTGCTCTAACAAACTGTGAGAAGCTAAACTGCACTGGCAAACTGTGAGAAGCTAAACTGCTCTAACAAACTGTGAGAAGCTAAACTGCTCTAACAAACTGTGAGAAGCTAAACTGCACTGGCAAACTGTGAGAAGCTAAACTGCTCTAACAAACTGTGAGAAGCTAAACTGCTCTAACAAACTGTGAGAAGCTAAACTGCTCTAAAAAACTGTGAGAAGCTAAACTGCACTGGCAAACTGTGAGAAGCTAAACTGCACTAACAAACTGTGAGAAGCTAAACTGCTCTAACAAACTGTGAGAAGCTAAACTGCTCTAACAAACTGTGAGAAGCTAAACTGCACTGGCAAACTGTGAGAAGCTAAACTGCACTGGCAAACAGTGAGAAGCTAAACTGCTCTAACAAACTGTGAGAAGCTAAACTGCTCTAACAAACTGTGAGAAGCTAAACTGCTCTAACAAACTGTGAGAAGCTAAACTGCACTGGCAAACTGTGAGAAGCTAAACTGCTCTAACAAACTGTGAGAAGCTAAACTGCACTGGCAAACTGTGAGAAGCTAAACTGCACTAACAAACTGTGAGAAGCTAAACTGCTCTAACAAACTGTGAGAAGCTAAACTGCACTGGCAAACTGTGAGAAGCTAAACTGCTCTAACAAACTGTGAGAAGCTAAACTGCACTGGCAAACTGTGAGAAGCTAAACTGCTCTAACAAACTGTGAGAAGCTAAACTGCACTGGCAAACTGTGAGAAGCTAAACTGCTCTAACAAACTGTGAGAAGCTAAACTGCACTGGCAAACTGTGAGAAGCTAAACTGCTCTAACAAACTTTGAGAAGCTAAACTGCTCTAACAAACTGTGAGAAGCTAAACTGCACTGGCAAACTGTGAGAAGCTAAACTGCTCTAACAAACTGTGAGAAGCTAAACTGCACTGGCAAACTGTGAGAAGCTAAACTGCTCTAACAAACTGTGAGAAGCTAAACTGCACTGGCAAACTGTGAGAAGCTAAACTGCTCTAACAAAATGTGAGAAGCTAAACTGCTCTAACAAACCGTGAGAAGCTAAACTGCACTGGCAAACTGTGAGAAGCTAAACTGCTCTAACAAACTGTGAGAAGCTAAACTGCTCTAATAAACTGTGAGAAGCTAAACTGCTCTAACAAACTGTGAGAAGCTAAACTGCACTGGCAAACTGTGAGAAGCTAAACTGCACTGGCAAACTGTGAGAAGCTAAACTGCACTGGCAAACTGTGAGAAGCTAAACTGCTCTAACAAACTGTGAGAAGCTAAACTGCTCTAACAAACCGTGAGAAGCTAAACTGCACTGGCAAACTGTGAGAAGCTAAACTGCTCTAACAAACTGTGAGAAGCTAAACTGCTCTAATAAACTGTGAGAAGCTAAACTGCTCTAACAAACTGTGAGAAGCTAAACTGCACTGGCAAACTGTGAGAAGCTAAACTGCTCTAACAAACTGTGAGAAGCTAAACTGCTCTAACAAACTGTGAGAAGCTAAACTGCACTAACAAACTGTGAGAAGCTAAACTGCTCTAACAAACTGTGAGAAGCTAAACTGCTCTAACAAACTGTGAGAAGCTAAACTGCACTGGCAAACTGTGAGAAGCTAAACTGCTCTAACAAACTGTGAGAAGCTAAACTGCTCTAACAAACTGTGAGAAGCTAAACTGCACTGGCAAACTGTGAGAAGCTAAACTGCTCTAACAAACTGTGAGAAGCTAAACTGCACTGGCAAAGTGTGAGGAGTGACTTTGCCTAGCTAAATCTCTTTCTGAATGTCTACTGCTAAACACAGTGACACTGAGTGAGATTAAACCATGTGGTTTGACCCACAGGGCTGCCATTATTCACCTTGACCTGTCATCAGAGTGTAACACTGCTCAATTCACTCTCCACCACCTGTGCTCACACTCTGCTCTCCACACAGACATTTATAGTACTGGTATTTGTGGTAGTGCATTGTGGAGTATTCACAGTAATACAGGCAGGCAACAGTCTGACTCAGATACTGCAATTAAGGCCAGCTTGAAATGGTGTCACTTGAAGTTATTAAGGCCACAGTCAGAGTGAAAGTACGTAAGTGGATTCAATGACGCTAAAACATTCAGACCCAGTTACTGGACCTACAAGGCCTTCAGTTACATTTGCATATCCAGTTAGTAGTTATGTCTTGTTCCTCTAGATGGCAGCAGAGCATAAAGGTTTTTGCCTGAATTTGAAGATTCCAGTGTATTTCCACATGAATAAAATATATTACATCAATGATACTTACTTTTGAAATCAAGCAATCAATCTATATATATATATATATATATATATATATATATATATATATATATATATATATATATATATGTATACTATATATACTATATATATATATATGTGTGTGTGTGTGTGTGTGTGTGTGTGCATGTGTGTGTATATATATGTGTGTATATATAATCTATGTACACATTTGAATCAAGTTTTTTAACATGCTATATTTAATATCAGTGCTAGAAAATGCAAAAAAGTTTCTTCACTTTCACTTTTATTGAATTTTAAAGGGACCATATCCTAGATTTTTCCACCCAAGATCCACGTATGACACTCATGTCCAATTCGTAATAAAAACAGTCAATTAATTTGTACATTACTTTTTTTTAAACCTTTCATTATCCCTTAGAATTAAACAGGCTGTTTCTGTTACTGTGCCTTTAAGAATGATGTATGTAAATGAGCTCTGCTCTGACTGACTGCTTTGTATTGTATTCAAAAGCATTCAAAAAGCAGTTTGAATGAAACATTCCTTATAACTTCAGCATGAATAGGCAGGTATATGTAAATGTGCTGGTTTTTATGGCATCACAAAAACAACGACAGCTTAATTTCCATACACGTAGATAGAGAGAATTAATGTCTACATACTATTTTTTTTGCATGATATGGGCCCTTTAAGAGAGTCTGACAAGTCTGTACAGTGCTTGTCTGTCAGGCCTATTTAAAGTCAGTCTACTGTATGTCATGCCTTACAAATAACTAGAAATAACTAGAAGTGTATACACGTGTTGACCCGCTCCTGACCTCACTGTGTTCTGTTGTCCTTGTCTTGCTCCCTGCAAAACAATAAACTGGCTTTGCGTACGCTCTAATCAGTGCAAGCCATATCACATTTTTGGATTTAGGGAGTTTACGGAAGACCCCTAAGACCACTGTGATCCATAATCACAGTCTTCCAGCATAATTTCCTGTGGAAAAAAGTCCCCTAATTTCTCTCATGTTCACCATTAGGCAGCGAGAGCATGACCGTACCTTTACCTTTGTGTTGGACTCCCACTAAAGCGCTGTCTATTAAGCGGTTCGAATCAAATCCCTGCCGTCAGACTTTAATAAGAGAATATTTGCTCCAATATTTTAACCTTGTTATCCAATATCCTGCTCTGTGCTCCGCCGGGATTCTCAGTGTGCTGGAGTAATGCAGGCTGAGAGTGCGGCCTGCAGCGGGAAAGCTCTGTGAGGCTTCTCAGACTCTTCATCCCCTTCACAAACCAATTATACACATAACTCTGCTGCAATGAGCATCACTCTCAAATGATGAAAATAAATAAATAGATACATTTATTTATTAATAATAATAAATCGTTTTTATGTATGTATTTATTATAGTAAATATAATATCAAATATATAATATCAAGAATATATAATAATAATAATAATAATAATAATGTTATTTTAATGTAAACATATGTGCAAAACAGATATAATAATAATAACAATAATAATATCTATTATTATATATTTTGCCATAATGTATTTATTATTATGTATTTATTTACTATAGTGTATATATATATATATATATATATATATAAAATACTATATTATTCATAAAACTTTATTATTATAATTATTATTATTATTGTTGTTGTTTTGTTGCAGTTGTTATATTTACATAACATTTTAATTAGTTTTAATTAGTATTATTTAAACATTCTGTGATATAATAATGTATTTGCAATACAATTATAATAAAAAGTTAATAACACTGAAGCATAGTATTCCATATCAGTGCTATTATTGTTATTATTATTATTAGTATTATTGGTAATAATAATAATAATAATAATAATAATTATTATTATTATTCACACACTGAAATAGTATAACTATAAACAAACATTCTTTATACACATTTGCTTAATCTCTTTTACTAATGCACATTAGACATTGCTTGCAAATAATCACAGCAACAGCAATAACAACAATAAACACAACAATAAAAATAATATTACATAAGGCTGAAATGATCTGGCTGTGAATGTAAATCTCTGCACCTTGTCTACAGCTTGATTAAAACCATTATTGTGTCTTGACATCAATCTGTCATGTCATTAAAACTGTGAAGTTGGTCCTTTTTGCTCCTCTGGAGACTCACAGCTTCATAAGAAGCGTGAAAACGTCTCACTGTATAACCACCATCTAACTTTATCCCTGTGAGCATAAGCCATCATTAATTTTAGGTAAGAGTGTCTAAAAACTTACTTCAGTGTCAAAAGACGTGTCACTTTATCTCCAGCGTTGATTTGCAGTGCTGAGCGCTAATATGTGGTTCGGCCTTCTGTTAGGGACACCTGTGTATGGCGCGCTGAGAGACTACCACTCCATTAAATATGTATAGATGGAGTGTAGTAGTACAGGACGAGGCTAAATGGGGAATGACCCTTTGGAGGCATCCAAGAACATGCCTGTTAGTGTAACAAGATAAAAGAGCAGTCCTGGGTGTCATCACACACCCTTTTAGATGAAACGTATAAAGCAGCTTTGGCTCAGAGCATGAGGAACCCTGTGGATAAACTGAATAACAGCTACTAAAGCAGCAGAGACTCTGGTTATGGGTTATTTATTTAAATGCTGGTGTGGGTCAAAACTCATTTTTAGATGACTATTTAAAACCTCTCTTCCTTGGAAACATTAAACAGGCTGTTTTAGTTATTGTGCCTTTAAGACTGATATATGTAAATGACCCTTGTTCTGATTGGCTGCTCTATATTGTGGCTGGGTAAAAAAGCAGTCTGGAATGAACACTCCTTATAACTTCAGCATGAATGGGCGGGTCTAAACAGGCTGAATAGGCAGGTTTATGTAAATGATCACAGATCACACAAATCAGAGAAATACATTTTTAATTTAAAACAGTTTGAATGGTGCCTGAATGATGTGTATTGAAACTTTAACAATGTTTACATGCTACATCACACTCTTTTGAGATGGAAAAAGGGTGAACATTACAGTGGTTTTATGTTTCCAGCCTGAAAGTCCTGGTGGAGCGTTCTATTCCACCTAACAGCAAGGAGGCGGCTCCCAAGACAGGCAGTCCCATCTTACATGTTGTTATACTCAAAAATAAGGGTTCTTTGGAGCGAGGTCATAGAAGAACAACTTTTGGTTCCCTAAATAACTTTTCAGTGGATTTTTGTAAATGACACGTGAGTCTGAAGAACCTTTAAAAGCTAAAAAAATCAACCATATGATGTAAAATCAATCAAAATGCTTCCTAGCACTGCAAATCTAAGGCAAGAACCAATAAGTGTAATTCTCTAAGTATTCAAGTGATAGTACTGTTACACATACTCAGTGTTGGGTAGTAATGGACATCAAGTAATCAGAGTAGGACACCTTTAGAATAGGTGTAATCAGATTACAGTTACTTAAATATTGGAAAAGGCAAAATTAATGAAGCAATCTAGTCATCTTTAATTTATTGAGTTTATTGAGTAAACGTCTTAATAGCTTTGACTAATAACAATACTTATTTGTGATATATGATGTATAATAGTAATTATTAGACAAGAAACGTGTACTCCTTATAATTAGTCTAAAAGATTATGCTTTTAATTATGTAATTTGAAATTCGTACCCAGTTACAATTCATAAGTACATTCTATTTCAGTCAATCGCATCAAAAGGATCCTAAAAAGGGAAGAATAGAGCCTAACAAACTTCAGTTCCTATGCTAGTAGGTGTTGGATGTAGCCAGAATTTCCACTGCACTCTTATCCAATGTTGTTTTTGATAGAGTGCTTGTGCTTCAACTTGAGTCTTTACTTCACTGAAGACATGATACTGCAGTTTAAGGCTACTCTACCCACCTATGGGTGCCTCAAGGCGCTCTCAGGAGAGTGCTAAGCACAAATGCCAAATTCAGTACACTGTGGCAGACCAGCTTTGGGTAATTACCCAATTAATTTTCAGAGGCCTTACTTGATGGGCAGCACATGGTAGAGCTGGACATCAAAGCAGTATCCCAATAACAAGGCATGTGTGCTCGAGCTGATGATGTTGTTTTTTTATTTTATTTCTTTAGTTTTAGTTATTTCCTTTCTTATTTCCCTATTTTAAAATGACTCATCCCATGGCTAACAGATGCAACCTCAGCTAATGATCGTAGGTGTTTGATGACTTACAACAGAATGTCTACAGCCCTTAGTAATTGCTTGTATTATTTTACAACAATCATCCGATCACAATCAGATTTCTGGAGTTTATTCTGCTGATTATTCAAATGGTCATGTAAACAGCATACTCCAATTTCTTAGATCGGAATAAGGTCTAGAAATCAGGGAGCTGGCTTTTAGCTCAGTGATCTGATTTGTGCCCTTACACTGATTTATTTTAGGTTTTTCAGTCTGTGCATGCACAAAAACAGACTGCACTACCAGAAATAAGCAAGCAGCATTGCCACGAGATGCAGCAAAACACTATTGGAGTGATGCTGAAACCAAACATGACGAAATAAAGTATTTAAATATTCTTCATCTTCTAGATGATGTAAGTTCATACTTTCAGATAAAGCGACGTGATGTTTTTTAAAAAGAAAACAACTGCGGCGTTAAGCTTATTTAGTTAGTTTATTGGCTGGTTGTAAAGCAGAAATCTGATTAGTGACTTTACATACGGACCTGGAGTTTTCACACTGTCTGATTACTCAAGTGCATGTAAATTGGTTGCATTGCTGACAAAATCTGATTTTCTGCACTTATCGGATTATTAAGTGCATGTAAACACACTCAATGTATATTGTGCTGACATAATCCTTAACAGGTGTACAAATAGCTGCAGGGGAAATATAAGATATAAAAGTCTGAAGGCTAGAACTGCAGTTACTGCTGATGGAGAGAGAGAGCTCGAATAAAGACATTATCCCTGCAAATCCAGTTCTCCTCCTTGGCACAGAAAAAAGTTTAGAGCAATCCTTGAGAAGCCATCAGGAATACTCGCAACTGAATACTTATGCCTGCTCTTATCATTCGTCAAAGAACGCAAGCTCAAGTCTTTCACCTCTATTGTCATAAAGTTTCCGAGTTAGCTATGTTTGCAAGCGTCTGGCTTCGTTTGTAAAGCAGTCTCGACTTAAGTACTTTCCGGGCATGAAACAGTAAACGGCCAGCATAGTTAACTGTGGACGAAACAAAGGGCTCGGCTAATATGTTGGCTGTACACAAGGGCAGGCGAACTCATTTGAGCTGAAATAAACATGACTGGGGCCTGGCTTCTGTTGCCTGAAGCCATCGAACAAAAGGCAGCAGCCGTCTGGGCCGCCCCAATCGACAAAGGGCAGCAGGGCACTGTATGGGCCCGCTCGCGTTTCACCCCTTCACTTGTGTTACCATCTCACTTACTGTACTTCCTCTACGGCCGGGGAAAGCTATCCCCTCTATCTCCATTCCTAATGGCCGCTTGCCTTTTGGGGAGTTTTCAAGCAGAAGGAGCCGAGAGTGGACGAGCAGCAATCGCTTAGCTTAGCTAAACGCAGGGCGCAATCTTGAAATAGAAAACTGGAAATGGGGTTGCCTGGATGAGCTGAAATGTTATTTGGATGATACCCTGCATTAAAAGCTGTGTTGAGTTTCTCATTGAGAGGCAGCAGCAGGACTCATTGCGATAAGGAAATAAGGCTAATGTTACCTGATCTGGTATAATGTGAACCAATTACCACTCCATTGCACTTCATTACAGAACTGTAATAGGGCCGGGGTCAGCCGCATGCTACCGGAGCGGCCGGGGAGAAATTGAGTGGTCATTGATAATATGATAAAAAGTGACAGCGAGAGAGGCCACTCAAACAAATTATTGAAATTTACAGTGAGTCGGGGAAACAGAATCGGCTCATTTAGGCAGCCATGGGCCAGCACTTGGGCAAAGCAGCCCTGGTCCACACAAAGAGGCGTCTATTGGGGGGAGAAATCTAAAACGATCGAAGAATTACTTAAGACACTGGACTCTAAAGTTTGGTAAAAGACACTGAAATTGGTCAAGAGAAGCAGTGTTCTTTTGTGCAAGTCACAAATGATCTGTTCATACGTCTGAATGTGTCCAGACACCCCTTCTAATTAGCAAATTCAGCTGCGTCCATTGTTAGCACAAGTGCTCAAGTGCTTAAAAAGCACTGCCAGTTGAATAGGATGATCTGGAGCAGCCATACACGAGCATAAGTTCACCATGCCGACGCCAAACATCAGCCAAAGGCCCCCAGCATTGTGTGTGAAGGCACTGGGCTGCTAGAGCAGTTGGCTGCTTGCTTGGAGTGATGGAGCTCCATCCAGTACCTTTGGGATGAGCTCAAGTGATCCAGAACTGTTCATCCAACATCAGTACCTGACCTCAGTAATGCCATCAAATCCTCACAGCAATGTTCCAACATGTAGTGTAATACCTTCCCAGAAGAGTAGAGGCTGTTGGAGGGAAGCAAAATGAAAAAAAAATGCAGTATCCAAAAACGATTAAAACATACAAAGAAATTACGAAACCTAAGAACCATGCAAGGCTTGGTAGACACCAAAACCGTCCCCATCAGGTAAACAGTATTTAATACTTTCATTTTTGAGAGAGAGGAGAAATCGAGTTCCACTCTTCATTTTAAAATAAACCCACACGTTTCTGTCTGTTCCACTCTGACCAGTCCAGAGTCCAGAAAATCCAACCAACTTCTAAGACTGAAGTTTGGAGGTGTGGAGAAATATCCTCGCAAATTTGAAAAGAACTGAGAGCAAGTCTCCCAAAAAGAATGAAAGCTGTAATATATGTAATATATACATGTAGGATTCTGAGAAATTTTGGGTCATTTCTTTTGGTCCATTCAACATGAACTTCACCCATAATGTAAAGGAAACAAGCCTTTTCAAATGATGTCACAACAAAAATAGAAACACAAGGTTTTGTTTATATAGTTGTTGAGGCATCTGTGTAATTCTTGACCCTGAATGAACGTCTTCAACGACTTTAATAACTCGGGTATGGGATTTAATGATCATTTTGACTTACTTTTGCACATGACATTGACTGGAACTGACTGTACTGGAATTACTGGGTGGCTACAACATGGACACGGTGTGATTTCATTGCGTTGCATTGCTGTGCTGTTTCTCGCACCTCTCACTTTGGAGCCTTCGCATTTTATTTTTAGATCAAAAGGACCCAGAAAGAGAAGAATAGAGCCGAACAAACTGCATAAAGAGGCTAGACGTACTGTGAAGGTCCACTGCAGTTCTGTAGTGATGCCCAATACTGGGCAAGATTTTGGATCTGAGATGTTTTTGCTGAACATTTTGGTAGCCATGTTTATTTTGACTTGGGTCTTCATTACTGAGAAATTATTGAGGTAAGATTTTAGGCTTGTCCACCCGACTCTGGTAAGGTTTGTGGTCATAAAGCTGCATATAAAGTCCTTTGTTAACCATTTAGTTTTTCATTTATCATTGACAACATTCATATAAAGTGAATGTCAGTCAAAATAATAGAAAATTGCAATTGGTAAACATGAGGTTTTTATATATATGTGGAGCATTAGTTCCCATGCAACTACGCACACACACACACTACACGCATAGATGAAAAAATATATCTAACATGCTGGTATTTCTTCCTCAGAGAAAACGTACCTTTTGCAGCCTTTAAAGAAACAAAAAAAAGAGAAAAAAATCTAACAAATTGCTGTCAGGCCCACGTTTTCCAATCCATCAGGGTAATCAGATTGTGTTTACCTGGACGCGGACAATTGTAAAATGTTATTAAAAACTTAAATGGAGTTTAGCTGGAAAAGACAGCACATGCGGAGTGATGTGCAAACAGCAGGGGGAAGATCGCTATCAGTATTTAGACAGGCGCTGGACGGACTGGTAAAAGGAAAATTAGCATTGAGACTGTCTTGTGTTGATAAGGACCCCTCATGGAGGGGAATACCAAGAGGGGTGTGTAGCACGGTGCTTGGCCTGATACAAGCCAGCTCGAGTGCTTAGTAAACTGAAGAGATGGAGCACTTACGGCAGTATAGAGGCAACTAGATAACTCGGTCTGAAGAGCTTTGGAAAATAAAAAAGACACTGTCACAAGAGAAGATCTAACAAAGGAGCTAAAGAACACAGGCTTTTAGGGTTTTTATAACAGTTACCTCAGTGTAATTAACAGAAATGTATTTATACATATTTACCTGATAAAATGCTGTTCAAGTGCTTTTAAATATAAACTGAAGAGATGGTGTGCTTATGTTGGAGAGATAACCAGGCCTGAAGGGCTTTGACAAACATACATAAATAAACCAAATAGAGAGTCATGACAGAAGATTTTAACAGAAACAGAATTATATAAAGAAGGTACAAGTTAAAAGTGAACATAATTAATTAATGGCAACAATCAGCTATATCTTTAATATATTATATTATATGCTTGTTTAGACACCCCGAAAAAAAAACAGAATTGCTGTCAGAACAAAACCTCCTTTATCAGTTTTTGACATAAAACTGGAATTGAAATGCCCAAAATTTGACAAGAAGTCTGGTTCCATTGACTTATATATATATATATATATATATATATATATATATATACATACACACATACACACGTACATACATATATGTGTGTGTCAGAAACAAAACCTCATATCTCCAGGTAATTTTGCCGGTCAAGAGAAAGTGTTCTAATACTTTTAATGAAGGTCAATCTTTTTCCCAATAACTTTGTCAGGACATTTATCATGAATTTTTGACCCCAACAGATAGGGCACCTGGCATTTACATTGAATGTATGTATGTATTTATTTAATAATTTATACCTGTAATGCTACAGACAACATGACATGACAATACAGTCATATGCAAACTTTGGGTGCAGCATCTTCAGCAGATTTATTTGATTTCCTAAGTAAAACGTTAACACATGGACTCACTTTGGTACACAGTTACTTTTTATTTTAACATAAAATGTGGTCTGTGTAAAAAAAAAATTTTTTCCAATATGTTAAACTCAACAAAGAAGTAATAATTGTGTGTGGGGGATGTGTGGAGTTCTTAGTGAACTTAGTGTGAGTTAATGCGACAAGTTTTTATCCAGTTTAAACCATTTCTGTTTGTCATAAAATATTCACACAATGTAAAGGGCAGCTGCCGTTATCAAATATGGACATAAAAAATGGAAGAAGAGGTTTTGATATGACAGTGATGATATTAAAAACTATTGTATAATCATATTCTAGTCTTTAATCTCTTTTCCAGAGCTTCATGTGGCCTATTATAATCCGCTCGAGTCTCACCTGCCTCAACACTTGTAATAAGGCTATGAAGTTGTCTGAAACTTGCTGTTGTGCAGTTATAATTGAGGGGGCTGTTAAAGGTGCGGTCTGACTAATCTGCGTGATCTAAATAAGCAATATACTGAATGCATGCTTCATTGATCAAACCTGTTGTGGCATGACTTATCAACACCGCTGATCTTAAACCACTATTTAAAGATCATTTTGCTTTCATGTGCCGCCCCTGCTGCTGAAAATCACAGGGACCATGATAAGAGCTCAATTTGGAATGCCACTGTAGGCCATACAGTAATCCCAGTGTCGAGATTATTCTTGTTTATCTGAGCGCAGGGCTGTAGTGCGCGCCTGGTTCGAGGTAATAGTGTCATTCTGAATGGAAAGCTGGCCTCCGAAACTTAAATGCCCTCTTCAGGCCAAAACGATTAGCAGAAATAAGCCCTGTTAGAGGTGCCAGTCTTGGGCTGCCAGTAAGCTGCAGGAACCATTCATTCTTCAGTGTTCTCACCCATGACATTTGCTTCTGTAGCTTTTTAGCTTGTGCTAACAAGTAATGGAAGTTTATGATCAGCAATTAGCGTCGTGCTAACCGCATGCCTCAAACTGACTTGTTCATGTGGTGTCTGGCTATTGACGTCTACTGTCATGACTATAAGGCAATAAACAAATAGTAGTAAAATGAAATGGGAACAGAATGAATTAATGACGTTACTGTCTTCTAATTAATCAATACAATTATGTCATTATATGTATTCGTACGCATTTTCAGTAATGTATTTCAGTGACTCTACTGGCGACATGAAATACAGTCATGTGCAAAAGTGCTGGCGCCCTAAATTATGTGTTTTGTTCATTTTCGCATTAAAAGTAAGTTAACGCCCTCTATAGAGAACACACCTCCGCACATTGTAATTCATAATTCCTGTTATTTGCTGATTTTTACAAAAAAAAACCCCACAAAATTTGGCCTGTGCTAAAGTTTTTGGCCAATTTTATATTTTATGGTCTATTTTAATCCCAGCAAATGAATAGACATTATGCAATGAAAGCTGCAGAAAGCTCTGGGTAGATGATGCGTTAACTAGTTTTCACTTGTTTACAACAAAACATGTCATTTAACTGGGGGTTAACTAAGTTTGTGCACCACTATAAGCCTTGAAATGAAAACGGTCACAAAACTCTCACCCATGACATTTAGGAGGGTGGGATCTCCCAAATACTGTCTTATGATTGGCTTATCATTTTCAGTTGACTGTTCACGTCTGATTCGCTGTAACTAACTATAATTCCAACATGAAGCTAGCTATCTAAATGAGCCAGGTATGAGAAATAAGAAAGCCAGGTATGAGCCCACCACCAACCTGGTCTGCCTGAACATGCTGACCTCCCCACTTTAAAAAGACGGTTCTTCAAAGGTTCTTTAGTAAAAGCAATGGTTTTATTTAAAGCCCTGAGTTCCATATAGAACTATTTCATGTTCAAAGGGTTCTTTGCATAGTGAAATGGTTCTTCAGATTGATGGGGAATGTGTTTATGGTTCTGAATAGCACCAAAAAGGGTTCTGCTAATATTATGATGTCAGGCTTGTAACAGTAGCAGAAACATTTTGGTGCTATGTAGTACCATTTTCAAAACAGTTCTATATAGAACCATGTACAGCACATTCTCTATGAATCTGAAGAATCATGCACTCTCAGAAGAAAAGGTTCTAAACTGTCACTGGGGCAGTGCCCCTCTTGTCACTGGTGTGGGACCCTCAAGGGTTCATCTCAGTACCTTTAAGGAGTACCTCAGGGAGCATAACTGTACCATAATCCATTAAAATGATCTCGTCTCGATCGCCACTGTTGTACCTTTGAGGAAACATTTATATTGTTTATACCTAAAGCATTGCCTTTACTAAAGAACCTTTGAAGAACCATCTTTTAAAGCGTGTACCCAGTGTATCACTAGCTATTAGCCACATCCAAAAAAATTACATTATTTACTTCAGCGTACAGACTTAATATAAACCAAACAGGGGCTTTATTTAAGCTAAATAAAGTCAGTGTGCAGCTCAGCTGAACTGAGCAAGAGTGACACCCTCATTAAGCCACAGCTACTAGATGAGCCTTTCCAAAATACCAATCACCAAACAATCTGTATTTTAATGGATGCAAGTGACAGTTTAAGTTTAATGCGTATGTTAAGTTGCCTGAAATAAGTAACTGAATGAATGAATAAATTTACATCCTGTAAATACAACAAATCTGTCTTATATGCCATATAAATATGCATATAGATTTTTTTCGTTTATTTCTACTCTAGTATCTATCTATCTATCTATCTATCTATCTATCTATCTATCTATCTATCTATCTATCTATCTATCTATCTATCTATCTATCTATCTAACTAATGAATGAATGATAGAATAAAAGCATAAAATTACAAAATTACACATTTTTATTTTATGTCGTATTCAAATATTTCTATTCAATTTTAATTGTAAGAAGCCGTTCATATCTGTATGACTTACTGTTATCTATAAAAATGGGCAAAATTAGGTGGCATTGCATTTGACATTCATGCTTCATCACCTTCCTGCTTAGAAGACTGTTACGAGGTAAAACACTGGTATTTGCTTAGTCCCATCCTAATAGCCCTATGACATAAATGTAATAAATGTAATATGTTCTTCGAGGGAACAGTACTTTTGTTGCTGTTCACATTAGTGGCTACATAATGAATTAGCTTTATTTGCTTCTCAGAGGCTTTGAAAAGGGCGTGATTACACGGTGAGCATCGTGCGCGGTGTTGACAAACGTCCTGTAAATGTCTCGAGGCCGTCTTGTTTGTGTGAATATAATGCTTTCATAATGCAACAAATTATGAAAGAAAGAGCGTCTGTCCTGAGGACAAGTGTGTGCATCACTTAAGCTCACTTAAACCCAAACCGGCCTGGTTCGTTTAGTCTCACTTACATATATTTGTTTACCTTCTTTTGTGGGCTTTTGTTATGGCTCCACTGGAGAGAGTGCAAATGTGGTATGTCGCTTCGTCAAGAAGTCTGTCCACTTTGTACAGGCCTGATCGTTCAGACCGGTCAGTGGTCTAAACCTGCACATAGTAGCTCCTTGCTTTATTATCATTAGAGGAAGGTTTAGCCCTACTGAGGCCTAATCTAAGGAAAGTGTATACGTTTCACTGTAAGACTGCTATCCCGTTTTTCCCCCGCTCAATCCTGACATGTTAGCTTAATCACACTCTCATTTACAACGATAGCGAACAGTAATGTGATTATAGCAATGTCGAGTAAGTAATTACCCGATTCTAGGGTACAGGCAATGCTAAGATTGAGCGGATCCTGTGAAATGCTACCTTTGCTGTGGAAGCAATGGATTCATATAGAGCTCAAGCTTTCTTTTCCATGTTCCCTGGGCTTTGAGTGGAATACCGAGTGCCGTACGAACGCTTAAAGGCCCCGAACAAACAGTGCCTTTGTATCGGGCCTAACATGACACCCAACGTGGAGGAGGTAAGCTTCCTAAAGTTAAACGCATCGCTTAGCTCATTTTAAAGGGCTTTGGACGAACAGACATTAACCTGAAATATATGCGGCCCTCTTCCTCCCGCTTAATCCAGTATTTAATTAGAGCGGGTCAAGGGCTGGGGTCGCGTGCCTGCCTGATCGCTGGCTAACACTAGGCCCGCCGCACAAAGAGAGCAGTGATAAAGCGCAGCCGCAGGAATGGGAGGAGATTTCAGTCAAACATATTGCAGGTATTCTTACCGAGGGAGGGCATGCAGGGAGAACAGCACGCACAGTTAGATACGGCTCTAAAGCTATAAACAGGGCTGGGGCTATCTCAGACTTTCAAAAGTGGCTTTCAACTCACACTCAAGCACGTTTCAGATTTGTCAGATTTTGCCTGCATATGTGCCTTTCCCAATTACTCACTGACTGAATTTACCCTCTTAAACTGCAGGTTCACTATTCAACTATTAAGCTAAGGCTTATCAGAGGACTTAGTAGTGGCAGTATTATTGACATGAAACAACTATACCATAGTTATTAAAGTAACTGCTACAACAAAAACAACAAACTACTACAACTATAATAATTCTATTACAGTAATTACTATAACTACAACAATGTATTACTGTACTACTAATATAACTTTTTATAGTTATAGTTTTGCTATTATTGAACTAGAACTAATACATTAATCCTTTATAGTGCTACTTGAACTGTTCTACCATTATAGTTACTACTATAACTCTAATAATATGTCACTATACAACTAATATAATTGCAGTTATACTATTATATAAATGACCACAAATGCCATATTAATCTGTTATACTACTAAAAGAACAGTTCTACTTTAACTAGTATACAAATATACTAAACTAGACCACTGCTTTTATAGCTACTGTTATAACTACTTTAACATACTATTATAACTATATTGCTACTTTTATCGTAAGTACTATTCTGTAATGAACTGCCATACTATTACTATAAATATGCTACTACTATTATAACAAGTATAATTACTATAGTACATTTTTATGACTATTATAAATGAACCATTACTATACTAACTACTAGAACTTAAATATTGACTACTGTGCTACTATTACAACTGCACATATGTTATTACAGAAATTACTATAACTACTTTATAAACTCTTACACTACTACTATTGCTGTTCCAGTACAATCATATTAACTTTAGTAATTTACTACTATTTTAACTATGCTACTACTATAAGTGTTACAGCTATAGCTCTCACAATATACTACTATACTACTGTTATCACAGTACTACTATTTTAATAACTAATGTAATTATTTCAGTATATTTTTATACAACCACTATAACCATACCTTTTTAAAATAACTAATGTAAAGACTACTAAAGACTAATCTAACACTGCTATACTACTATTTGTAACACCGGGGAGCAAGGAGACGGACACATATGCAGAGATAAGCGACTTTTATTTAGGGCAAATCCAGGGTCGTAGTCGAGACAGTCCAGGTTCAGATATCCAACACGAAGCACACGAGAGTCAGACATGACGAAATCTCAAAACAGACAAACCAATCCAATAGAACAACAGCACACGCAAAGCGCATCAAACATTACAAACAACAAAGACCAGTGGCAACTACTGGCAAACACAGGGCTTAAATAATCAGAGGGCAAATGAGGGACAGGCAGGAACACAGGTGGAAACAATCAGAGGTGGAGTCACGAAACTAGGGGGCTGGACTAAAAACCAAAACAAAAACACAACACTAACACCTGGACAGGACTGGGAGGGGCCAATCGTGACACTATTATTGTAACTATTATAAGAAAAATCTACTGCTACTGTTTAAGTAACTACTTTTACTACTGTAATAAACTAATACACTACTATTATAATTGTATTACACTTATAGTATTGGCTGTAACTATTGTACTCTATTATTATTCTATGAATAATTACTTATAAATGCTACTGTTTTAGTAACTAGGCCTACTACAATAACTATGACACACTAATACTATACTGTACTGCTACTATTACAGTAACTAAATCTAATGATTGCACTATGATATCATCTATGTAGTTATGAGACTGATGAATTGAAGTGTTTGAAGTTTAATGGATTGCTATACAATTTGATAAGAAACAAACTATGTTAAACAATTTTATATGAATCAGACTAAAAAGTAAGTTATAATAACCAATAAACAGCACTTCATCTTTCCAAACCTGTATGTACTTCACAAACACTAGCCTTATATGGATTTCACAACAAAATAGGATAAGCAGAAGGCTTTCCTGCCTTAAAAATCGCAATATATCACCAGGAAATTACAAAATATACATAGCAAAAAATTCCCAAAATGATCAACAAAGCTATTTTAAATATCCTGGGCCCTGAGTCATGTTGCCTCGTACTGTTCAAACGTCCTGTAATCCTGCACTGCGGCCACTAGAGGGCAGAGCATTACTGCAAATTTCCTTCCTGTTATCCTCCCCCATGCATGTCATGTTCTGGACCCGGCCTTCTTATCAGGAGCACCAAAGCCGGGCAAGATTTACAGAGAAATAAGTTTAAAAAGTCATTATAAATCCCATTAATCTAAATATCGTGATGGATCAAGATTAGCAGTATGAAAATATGGTTCAAATTATTTTCAAACAATGGTAATATTAATAACTTCAGGCTGGCAGGTAGCTAAGTGGGCCTTGACGGTGATGTGCTCTGTCTGAATAAAGACGTTTAATTGACACATTAGAAGAAGAATCATTCTGTATGTCTTTTTCTCCACTAAGTGACCGATTAGGAATATGAACAGTGTGTTAGGTGCCTGTTAAGTACCCTGTACTGGCCATCATAAAGATACCATTAGATATGTTTTATTAGCCTAAAAGAAGCCTCTAATGGACAATATGGTTCTATGTAAGAAGAGCTGGCAATGACTTGAAAAAACCTGCATCTAAAGGGGAGAATTGCATTAATAGGCTGGCAGCACTTGGGCATTACTGCCTTTCTAACCCTTCTGGACCAGAAACAGAATATTATATTACGGACGAGCAGCTTCAGATTAGTAAAATGTTACAACAGCTGTAGCAACTGTGGATAAAAGAGATGAATAAAACATATATTTTTAAATGGAAATATACAAAATATCCCTTTTTATCCGTATCACCGAAGGACAAGATAAGGTTAAGAGCATCACAGATCAAAAGCAGAGGCTCCGGAGCCTTTAATTTCTAAGTGAAACTGGGGAGGATCACTGCATTACGAAGCAGTAGAAGCTTCCACCGTGGTGGCTATTGACGGTATGGCGTTTAGTGATGTAGCTATTGATGGCTGTAGGATTAGCTAAGCAGTAAATCAATAATAGCATGCTTACTGCGGATGGGTTAGCAGCTTACACAATGGCGCCTGTGGGAGCTAATATGTGAGGCTGATGTATTCAGCGGCCCGCAAACGGAGGTGTCTTTGTGTATGCGTGGAAGATAACCGAACATGTATGCGAAAGCTGAAAGCCAGGATTTTGTATGAATGTGAATGATGCGTACATACATGTAGCGCACGTGCTGAACGTAGCCTCTAGGTAAGATTTCAGGAGCACAGACTTTGAAGTGGACAGTTTATCACTCTAGAAAAGCGTCTGTATTTAATCCAGTATCATGACTTTTCCTTTTTAAAAACGAGTCTAATACGTCTTAAAGGAACAGTTTGGCGAAAAATCGGATTTACACAACTTTACACTGAGTACAGATGTAACCAAACAGCCAAGACACATCTGGAGGCCAAGTTTTGCCTCTTTAGTTTAAAACTAGAGCTGTGAGGCTTGCGTCGCTAACAACTAATAGAACCCAATAATCACCCAAATACCCTATGCATATCTTAATTAAGTTTCTACAGATTTAGAGATGTGGTTTTGGACACAAGTGTGAAAACGAACCAAACCTCACCGTGTAGCTGAACATTGGTAGTGACCACTTTAGACAACAGCGTCTGTATTCACAAGCCACCTCAGCAGCAGGAATGCTACTTGTTAATATTTAGAAATACGGAGCAATCTGATCTGAGGTCAGTCCTGCTTTGTGAATACCAACCCTGGTGTTGTAAGAAATGACTGTCCATAGTGGTGAAGTTTTGGTTTTAAGTCATACTGTGTCATGTCTCAGCAGGTTGTTTTGGGGCTGTATTTACAGAAAGATCTGGGTGACTATTGAATTCCAGTGTTTGCTAAGCAATATTAGCCTTGCAGGTCCAATTTACACAGTTTCCTTAATTTTGCACTGGCTAATGTAGCTAACAAATAATGGAAGCTAATATCTCACAGATTAGCATCATGCAAACTGTATATCTAGATCATCACAAACACTGTTGAGTTGATGTGTCACGTGTCAAATTGAGTTACTTTTGGGCCACAGCTCTGCAGACATTCGCGTCCTCTTTTAGCACCCTTAATTCCGCTCTTGCTGATTAGCTCATTGAAGTGCGTTTAATGAGGAACAGTTAAGGTCGCAGTACTGTGGCCTGGAAGGAATAGAGTTTGACACCCCTGTGTTACGCAATCACAAATAGTCTTGCTTATGTGGTTTGTATACTTTTATGTAAAAATGGGCAAAGAAGCAGCAGCAGAGCTAAAAAGAGCAGAAGCAGCAGGAATAAAGCTAAAAACTGTATTAGCAATAAAGCTAAAAACAGTAGCAATTAAGCAAAAAACTGCAGTAGCAGTAAAACTAAAAGCAGTAGAAATAAAGCTAAAAACTGTAGCAATAAAGCTAAAAACAGTAGCAATAAAGCTAAAGACTGTAGTAGCAATAAAGCTAAAGACTGTAGTAGCAGTAAAACTAAAAACAATAGTAACAATAATCTTTTCCTAGAGAGCACGTACATATCAGTCCGATGACTTGATAAGGATTGGATGCTACCACTGTTCCACCCTCAGACCACTCAGATTATTGTCCTGCGTACAACGGCTAACTAGTTTTCAGTCTCCACAAACAAAGTTTAAATGCAAACAACTTTTAGTTGTAAAATAAGCCAAGACTGATATTACAAACAAGTAATGACTAGGCCTGATATAAAAAGTTGAAATGCTGCTGCTGACACTGTGCTAGATTAAACTGACTTACTAAACCAGTTTTCCAAGGATAGTGAAAGAAAGAAATGAAGGATAAATAGGTTCATAAAACTGGTCTGTAAGTGGAAAATGAGCAGTGTAATTCTGTCTAACCCTCTGCTTAACCCCCACTGGGCCACCTGGAAAATGAAGAGCAGAAAGCCAGAGGGCTTCCACAGCTTTGCTGTCAGGGGGCTAACAGTGGTCCACTATCCTCACGCTGTGGCTATTTTGTACTATTGTCACTATACGTTTATACCTTTTTGTGCCTGACCTAAAATTCCCAAGTTTACATGACTGAGGAGCCTTTGTTATCTGGTTTGTTAGATCAGGCTGAGCGTGTTAGAATACTAAACCTTCACCATCTGATCCCCAAGCTGGACATTCTGCTTACATTAGGTTGCTGTTTGTATCCCTGCTATCCTTTCCATAAAACATGCCCTACGACACAGCACAAATTGAAAAGACATGTGGTCAATCGCCCAACAATCGCACGCCCTTGGACAAAAAGGCAGCTGCCTCGCCGCTTGCCTCAGTTGCAAGCTAGCCGTCCAGCCTTTTTTTCAGGAAAGCGGGTGTAGACCCGTCCTCCTCGGTGCTGAGCGAGAGAGGGAGACAGGCCCGTTCCACTGCCGCCTCTTAACAAGCATAGTAATACATCAGTCAAAAGCAATAATTTTACAATTAATGAAATTCCAATTTGCCTTCAGAGCATTTCGCGTTGACATTTTCCACATTGCAACAGCGCTTTGATAAAGTTTTTAAAATGCAAAAGCGCACGGCGGAGGCTACAGAGCAGCCCGGGTGTCACTGCGCCTGCCAGAGGACTGCAGTACTTAATTTTTATCGTCGGCCGCCCCGGGGCAGCGGAAGCCTGAATGTTAACATTGGCTCCATTTTCATTATCACCATATGATTATGGATTTTACTGCGTTTAGGTGATAATACAGCTAGGAGCTCACCTTAAAAGAATTTGCTGGGAGCCTCCATTCCTGCCCAAATGAAATTTTCATTTGACAAACAAGTACAATTAGGCCGCACTTCTTGTTCAGTGTCAGTCTGTTTTCTGATTGAACTTAGACCAATTTGCTGGCACTAAATGAGTTTGAATAATTTACATTCTGAATGGCTCGGGGACATTAGCTTTTGGAGTGCTAAGTGGCAGCATGCTTTTTGAAGTTGCTGATGATGAGATGTCAGCCCCCCCACCACCACCACCACCCCTCGCCCCCCACCACCACCACTCTCCTCCACCTATACGTATTTTTTTTCAGCCTACTTCAAAGTTAAGAAGTGAAAAATCCCATATACCTCAAAGTACAATGAGAAGTTAAAATTGATTTTTTTTTCTCCCTGTTGAGGCCAATTCTGCGAGGCAAAGCGAAAATGACTTTAATATGTGTGTAATGCACTTCGCTGGCTTCAATGCACTTTGCTATTTTTTTCCCCCCCAATGATGGCACTTTTCTTATTATTCTTATTAAGCACATTTCATATTTGGTTGAACGAGAGGATTTGTTTCTGTTAAAAATAATACACTGTACAACTAATAAAACAGTATCAGCGTCATTAAGCAGAAACATTTGCTAATTGGGATTTAATAAATGAGACAGTGAGAAGGTGCGCGGTGTGTAATGTCTCTGCAAAGCTTGAAGTTAAAGCCCATTACCGCAAGCTTTCCATCACTGCGCTAATTAGGCTTGTACACAGTTGTTCTGCTGGGAAAGGTGAAGTCCTGCTGTTTGTAACACAGCAAAAGGCTCATGCATTCATCCATCACTGTGAGCAGATATAATCGGCATTAGTATGGTGAGCAGAATGGAGGTGTTATGTCAAGAGGACAGAACTGATTCACTTTGACATGCTTTGGTTCTTCATTTCTTGACGTCAGTCAGTGAGAATCCTTCCATGGAGGTTTCAGACTGACACTAAAAGCCAGGCTGAACTGAAAAGCTGAACCAAATCGCAGAGCATTGGCAGAGTACCAATTCATTCTTTGACGTTCTTCTGTTCTTGCTGGTTCTCTCTTTTACATTGTTCTGTTCTTCATGATAATACAGCACAATACTGATTCACTCTGACGTTCTTCATGACGATACAGCACAATACCGATTCACTCTGACATTCTTCTTTTCTTCGTGACGATACAGCACAATACTGATTCACTCTGACGTTCTTCTGTTCTTTATGACGATACGGCACAATACTGATTCACTCTGACGTTCTTCTGTTCTTCATGACGATACGGCACAATACTGATTCACTCTGACGTTCTTCTGTTCTTTATGACGATACGGCACAATACTGATTCACTCTGACGTTCTTCTGTTCTTCATGACGATACGGCACAATACTGATTCACTCTGACTTTCTTCTGTTCTTTATGATGATACGGCACAATACTGATTCACTCTGACTTTCTTCTGTTCTTTATGATGATACGGCACAATACTGATTCACTCTGACTTTCTTCTGTTCTTTATGATGATACGGCACAATACTGATTCACTCTGACTTTCTTCTGTTCTTTATGATGATACGGCACAATACTGATTCACTCTGACTTTCTTCTGTTCTTTATGATGATACGGCACAATACTGATTCACTCTGACATTCTTCTGTTCTTCATGACGATACAGCACAATACTGATTCACTCTGACATTCTTCTGTTCTTCATGATGATACAGCACAATACTGATTCACTCTGACATTCTTCTGTTCTTTATGACGATACAGCACAATACTGATTCACTCTGATGTTCTTCTGTTCTTCATGACGATACGGCACAATACTGATTCACTCTGATTTTATTCTGTTCATCTTGATACCATATGATACTGATTCTCTCCAACCTTCTTCTATTCTTCATGACAACAAAAGTGATTCACTTTTCGGATATTCTTCTGTTTTTCATATTGATTCACTCTTCGACTTTCTTCTTTTATTCATGACAATAGAACAGTGATTCAATCTTTGATGTTCTGATATTCTTCATGACAACAAAGAACTGAATACTTTCTTTGAGGTTCTTCTGTTGTTCCTGATGACAGTGCTCATACACACTTTCACATTCTTCCATGTCTCACAATGACAAAGTACTGAATTCTTTCTTTGAGGTTTTTCACTTCTACTTGATGAGAGAATGCAGATTTTTTTTCTTTCATGCTTCATGTCAAAATGCTGATTCGCTCTTTGTTAGATACTAGATAGGCAATATTGCCATGGTGACAATTTGTGCAGCAGTCTTCAGGACTAAAAGATGAATAAGCAGATATAGGCTACATTAACTCCAGCATTTAAGACCACTTATTGTGTGAACTGTGTTGAACGATCAGCAGAGCTTTACTGTGCTATGTTTACATACTACATCAAATTCTTATTATTATCCAAAAGTGGGGAAATTCCGGCCCTTCAGTAGTGTTAATGCAGCTCAGCAAACAGAAAACAAAGCCAAGGCTGCATCCAAATGCCCAAGCACACTCCCTCTTAGCCGGGGTAGAGGTCCTCTCCACTCAATGACATCCAGTTGTTGTGTCAGTTTGCCAAGTCCGTTTATGCTTTCCCTTCCAGGGGATCTGGTTTCCCCCCCTTACAAACGTACCTATTGTGTGGGGTCTCTTGGCATGGCGGCCATCCTTGCTTTAATATTTGCGGGGCAGGATAACCTACAGATACAGAAGAGGTCAGCTTGCCTCATTTTCCAGATTATAACTCGTTTCCATGACTGCCAGCCGGCTTTATCACCGGCCACGGCCGAGTTACAGCACCCACACTGACTGTCTTTCTAGAACAAAGGGGCACACGTGGCCCCTCGAAGACGTCTGAGCATTCAGGCTTCCGTCCTCTCAGACAGAGTTGAAATAAATTGATTTTTTACAACAGTTCGTATTTGCGCTTGCTGAGAGTCGTAATTAGAAAAAAATAAAAAAGGGTGCCATTGTTGTTTATGTCATTATAGGCTTCTTCCGTCTGACATCTGTTTAGGATCAGTCCTGCAGGCAATTTCTCCCGACGAAGCCGAGCCTCTCTGAGCTCTGAAAGGCTGTTTTTTCTTTCTTTTTCTTTTTTCTTCACTCCAGCACAATTCATGTAAATATATTAGAACTGAAATTGTGCTGAAGATTACCTTCTATCAATGGGGGGAACTAAGCCTCAGCTCCAAACAGAGCGATGAGGAAGTGCTGAAAAGCAGGTCACTGTGGCTGGGCGAACACAGCAATGTTATTTGTTTCTCTCTCTCTCTCTCTCTCTCTCTCTCTCTCTCTCTCTCCCTCTCTCTCTCTCTCATATTCTTTCTCGCTCGCTCTTTCACAAATGGATTTGGAGTTGACCTCAAATTTGAGTAACAGCTATTTCGGAGTAATCCATTCATGGTGGAGAATGTGAACACCAACGCAGAGGGGAGCGAGGCAGAAAAAAAGCGAGGGAGAGGAAAAAAGAAGGGGGTGGGATGGATGAAAGGCAGTGAGGATTTTTACAATGTGATTAGGAAGTAATGGGCTCAAAGTAATGCCTCTGCAGCTCATGGGAACGGTGCAAAAAAAGAGAGGGAAAAATGGGGAATTTCCACTAAAGGGAGATTCTTCTTTCCCGTCACTGAAGGTCAAGGGCTCAAGTCAGTATGTAGATACCAGAATGGTTACGGGGCGAACGAGTGAGGCCTGATTTGGTGCCCACCACCTTTAGCAACAATACGGCCTCTGTCCTCCCCCTCTGCGATAAGTTACTACACACGCACACGCTGGCTCCATCAGTGGCCAGCAGGCCCAGGTGGAAACGCTTCACCCTATAATGGCTCTGTGGAATGCAGAAGAGTGACCCCTGTTGGTTGCTCACCTTAATGAGAGCGAGGGTTTAGGTTTACACAGTGGGTTATTAAAGAAACCCAACAAGGCTTCTCAACTGAAGGCAAAGTTCGAGTTTTATGATGAGATGCAACATATGTTTATTTATTTTTCGATGCTTGTGCTGAGCCTGGAGATATGAACTAAGACCACCATAGATATACATGCTAGAGATCTAGTTGATGACACCCTACAAGAGGGGTGGCAGAAATACCGGTATTGAAGTGAACACCAGTCGTGAAGCCGTGTGCTACAGAGCCCTGCTGGTGACATCCTGTACAAATAAAAATAATGCGTGGCCATGACTTAGTAAGGCATGATCTTGTTCCCACACCTTACTAAGTCATGGCCGTGCATTAGGATGTCATCCCCACACTTTACTAAGCTTTGGCCACATATTTTTTTAATTTATACGGGATATTATCACAGAACCCTACTGGTGACATCCTGCATAAATTAAAATAATGTGTGGTCACCACTTAGTAAAGCGTGGGAACAAGATAATAAAGTTGTGGCCCTGACTTAGTAAGGTGTGGGAACAAGATAATTAAGTTGTGGCCACAGCTTAGTAAGGCATGGGAATGATCCTAATGAGTGGATATAACTTTGCAAGGCATGATCTTGTTCCCACACCTTACTAAGTTTTGGCCATGCATTGAATGTCATCCCCACACTTTACTAAGTTGGGGCCACATACTATTTCAATTAGAAAAACACATTTTTTCTCATACTGTACATCTCTATTCACCCTTTGTCAGAAATGCTCTGTTAGAGCTCCTGTGTCTTTAAGGCCTGCCTCCTGATGAGCCCAGTCTGCTCTGATTGGTTAACTCATCCACTCTTTTCTGATTGTCAGCTGCCAGAGCAGTTCCACCCCTACAAGTTCCACCCCTGTCTTGCAGTCTGCAGACAGAACCTTTTCCACTGAAAAGCTGTTTTTCTGATGCCATTGGAACTTCAAGTTCAGTGTGCAAGATTTCATTAAATCCATCCCAAACCCTAAACCTAACCTTAACCTCAAGGCAAAACCTAAATCTACTCCTAAACCTAACCCTAACCATAATGGTGTTGATGAGCAACTGAACATCACCAGAAGGTTTGGTGATGATTTTGGAACCTATAGAACATCTATAGGGATCCATCCAAATAAAGTGTGACTGATATTTCATATGTAAGTGTCATGTGTTTTCTCATTGCAGACAACAGGCAGGTGCAACAGATAACAAGAAGCCAGGACCAAAGACCAACACAACAACAAAAGTACAAGGCACAGGAAAACTGGCTGAAACAGAGAAAGACAAAGGCAGGGCAAGACAGGAGGTTACACAGAATGCATGAAATGAATAAATAACAGATGATGTCTCTAGAAAACAAAAATAGAAAACCCATATTCTGTATATATTTAAAAGGAAAACCTCCATAAAGCTTTATAAGTCAGCATGGGACACTTATGTCCTTGCATCATGCTCCACTGGCGCAGTAGCTTAAAGTCAAGCCCTGCTGCAGTAACATGGAGTACCGGGACTTTTTCTTGCATGCTGCCACAGTTCCTGGGACTCAAACTAAATTCTCTGGTAAATCTCACTTTCCTTGTTGTTAAGTGGTTTGTTAACCGTTTATCTTTCTCCTGTGTTGTTTTCTTTTTCTTTTAGCACCCAGCCTGCTGAACAGAACTTAGCACACCTCTCACAATGCTATGCCTTGCCTGCAAGAAAAACATGCAATTGGACTTTTTTCCACTTCAAGCGCTACACAGACTAAATACCAGGTTCTGGAAAATACTAACATGTCGTTACTAGCAAGTCATTACTGATCTGCTAGAACGAACTGTTAAAACAATTGGTTGGTAGCTACACTGTATTTTTATAGTCTTCTTTTGGAAAGCAGAATTGTGTCCTCATACGGCTTGCCCCCTCTTTACTGGCATACTCTTTTAAAAGTTGCCTCCTTTGGGGTCTTGTTTGCTCTCCTACAAAAAGGCGACAACTTACACAACACACTTTGTTGAAAATGCGCACTCTGAACAAAAGTACAGCATTAATCCAGTCCTTTTCCATGGCTTACAGGTGCTGCTTTCGCTTCATCAGGAAATGTGGAGGAATAAACTTCATTTATGAAAGCTGAGAGACGGTCGTTTCATGTTTGCACCCTTAAGTAGCTTCGGAGACCAATACGGAGGGCTCTGGGCCTTCTGTTGTCCAGCCTGGGGCCTGGGATACCATTAATAAAAAGAAAAAGCAAATGTTGAAAGAAAAAGATGGCGCCAAAAGCAGAAATAAGGTGCGGGTGGAAAGAGATGAAAAAAAACAAAACAAACAAGTGCCGCGAGCAGGACGATCACTTATGCAGTTGCCAGAGAGATCAAAGCCTGTAAGTGCCACTGCAATTGTTTGCTTTTTGTTTCTCGTCCTCCGACAAATCTGCGTGCCGCCGCAATGTTTAGCATATGTTCCACATCCACTTCAGGATTACGCAACGCGGGACTGATGAGGTGAAGTAGTTTGGGTAATGGATGCTCGGAGACTGTTTGTTTACATTCATTCTGAACAGTCACAAAGATGTTTCCCCTCCATCTGGACCGGGCGACATTCTACAAGATCAATGATGTGCGTTGTATGATGTCATGACTTATTTATTTCTGAAGAATGTTCGAAATTCTCAGCCAATATTACATCATGAAAATGGGTCAGTGTTCATCACAGAACCAAAACAATGATTGACACACCTCTCAGCCAATCAGAATCGTCTCTAAGTGTTACTTTTTTAGTCAAGTGAATGTAAACCTCTTAAACCTGGAGTGAGAACAGCAGTGGCAGTAAATTAGTAAGATTTTTCTGTCTAAAAGATGGTGAAAAGATTTAGAGATTTGATTTATGATTCTGCATTTACGTTTCTGAGAACATACAGTATGTGGACATCATATGCTGACCTTCCCATGAGAGTTACATAAACATACTCACACTTAACATGCACACTAGGGGGCACTGTCCATTCCTGTTAGCACAGGAACCAAGAATTAATACTTTGTCAGACCACAGCACACTTTTCCACTTTGCCTCAGTCCCTCTTAAATGAGCTCGGGCCCAGAGAAGGTGACAGTGTTTCTGGATCCTGTTTATACATGGTTATATATGGCAGTGAAATACTGTTCACAGACAGTGGTTTTCAGAAGTGCTGCTGAGCTCATGCAGTGATTTCAGTGACAGAATTGTGTCTGTTGTTAATGCAGTGCTGCCTCAGGGCTTGAAGATCATGGCCATCCAGTATTGCTTTTCGGCCTCGTCCCTTGCATACAAAGGTTTCTCTGGATTCTCTGAATCTTTGCTGTTTTAAATTAAGAAATGTTTTTCTTGAATTCTTGTACTACTTGCACTATTTCTCTGAGCAGTCTTTCACAGAGTGGTGAACCCCTCTACATTTGTACTTCTGAAAGACGCTGTCTCTCTGAGAGACTCATTCATCCCCAGTCATGGGTGTACAACCAACCTGTTACCAGTAACCTAATTAGTTGTGAGATGTTCCACCAGGTGTTTTATTTTGCATTACACAACTTTACCAGACTTTCTTTGAACTTTTTTGAAACTTGTTGGTGGTAACAAATTTTTGAAAACTACAAAATTTCAAAATATCAACATTTTATATGTTGCCTTTGTACTATTTTCCTATATAGGGTTTAAATGATTTGCAAATCATGACAATCTGTTTTGTTTATATTCCGCACAGTGTTCCAACTTTTTTGGAAACAGGGTTGTGAAATAGGTTCTGATGTAATGGCCATATATGGAATTTTGGGGTCTAAGCTGGTTTTGCTTATGGGAAAAATGAATAACATTTTTGGAAAAGTTGGTGCTATCACACTCTATAGTAAACAACAAATGGCCCAAAGACTATAGGTTTTGATTTGTGTACATGTGTACATTATTTCTCCCATATGTCACTGGAACTTTGAGGTCATTTAGCAGTCCAAATACAAACAATGTTACATACATGCTACAAGGCCACTATTAAACTTGACCACTATAATATGACAACAGCAGCCACTCAAACTGTACATTACTGCAGCCGGAGCAGACTGACCACCACATTTAGCGAAGCTTATCGCTTTGTGTGGGGTTTTTTCATTTACATTTATGGCATTTGGCAGACACTTTTATCCAGAGCGACTTACAGTTTGATCATTTTACACAGGTAGGCGAAGGTGGTGTTAGGAGTCTTGCCCAAGGACTCTTATTGGCATAGTGTAGGGTGCTTACCCAGGTGGGGATTAAACCCCAGTCTACAGCGTAGAAGGCAGAGGTGTTATCCACTAAACTAACCAACCACCTTTCATGAGGTTTCCAGTGTTATGATGTCAGTTCACGGCACAGCATATGGCAACATTTTTATGTGGACACCTTAATGACTTTGCAATTCAGAGGATCCTGTGATGGTAGATAATGGTGGTGTCCTAAAATGCTATTGATTTTTCCCATAGAAGAAGCTTAGATTCCTGGTGATCCTAATTTGGGCACGGTGCTGAATGCAAACCAACAACATTAGAATAAAACATACATTAAGAAATCAGTAAAAATATGTGCCTGATATTTGCTGTAATCTCGAGGATTAAGATGAATGCTATATCACGCGCCTCCCACTATACAGTACTGCTTTATTCCTTAAACTAGTGTCCGTGTTTCCTTTGTGGCTGCAGTTGACATGGGTGGTTTCAGAACGGAAGCCAGCTCACGTAAATTGTGTCTGTTGGGGGGAAGATTTGGTCGGCCATTGTGGCATATTGTTGTGCGAGCTTACGCCCTTGCAAAGCTTAGCCATTTTCTGCTTTGAGATGCTTTGGCCAGGACTGAGGCTAAGGAGGTGGAACATGGCATGTAAGCTTACTTTATATGTGCTTTTTAGCTATGAGGAGAATGTGATGTCATTGATCCAATGACCAACCGTCGCTACCTGCGACTCATGAGGATTAAATTCGCTGTAAAGTATGTGCTGCTCTGGCCACTGGAGGAAATACTCTTAGCTAAACTCACCTCTCTGAATTTGATCCTCAGCCTTAAGTCTTTGATGTTGTTTTCCACGTCGCTCAAATCCTGTGTCACAGCAGTCAAATGTCGGTATTATGCTTGTCAGTGTCAAAAGTGCTGGAGCTTTATCAGCACCCGTGTTCTATGGCCCCAACAAAATGACTCTGGATCCTTCCGGAAACTCTTCCCTTCCTCTCTCTCTTTCTCTCCAAGCTAATCAGACGTTTAGCCACAAAAAGCCGAGCAGTTTTGCGAAGTTTAAAAACTCATTAAAGCCTCTGGAAATTCTACATGCATTGTAGTCTCCCCTGACAGAGATTTCAGGAAGATCTGGAGTGCCTAAATCCCTCCCAAACCACTGGGCAAACAAAAGCTAAGTAATAAATCCTAAATCTGATTTTGGTATCTGCAGTCAGCAGCACATGTACCCCACTCCAGACAAGGCCTCATTGTGTGCTGGCTGCTTCCGTCTGTCTGTCTGGATCTAAGGAACTATGGGCCAGTAGCCACTCAGAGTGGCCTGCTTTTCCCTCAGACTGCCTGGGTAAGTGGGTTAAAGCGATCTGACGTGATTAGCGGGCAGCCGAACCGTTTCAGAACCGTGAGCTAAATTAAAATGTAAGGAAAAATAAGAAAAGGGGTCCAGGCACCAGCCATCCACTAAGCAAATATTAACAATATGGCGTTTTTGACATATCTTACAACAAAATAAGGCCAATCTAAACCTAATTTCTCATTATAAACCTTCAGTTACAAACTTTCAATGCTAATCTTTATGCATTGATGATTTATTTAAGTGTTTGCAAGTGGCCCATATGTCTAATGTGAACACATCATTGTCCCATGTTGATTGCATCAAACTTTCCATACAGGCTACCTGGTAGCATCTGTAGCACTTGTGCTAACAGGCAAAAAATGTCAGTATGACAAAGAAAACTGTAGAGCACATCTGAAAATTGAAGTTGCTTAACGTGCTCGGTGCGACATACATGTTTTTAGCAAAAAAGGTTTTTGAGATTCTGGACATCATATTTGCGTTACTCAAACCACGCAATCTTTCTGCAGCTGGGTGATAAAGTGATGTCTCTAAAGAAAGAGGTTTAAGCTAAGAAAGCTGCCCCTTTGGAATAGCTCAGTGCTAAAGCTAACACAAGAGCTAATCAGAGCAACGTTAGATGATGATGATGGCTCATTGACATCTTTCATCAAGCTTCACCGAAACCGAAGTGCATTTATATTTATCTTCACACATGCAGGCCCATTTAATCTACTTACTTATCCAGCTAAATGTCAGCACCTAAGCTAAATCAAGCAGCAGAAAAGCTAACTCAGTTAGCTAACTGATCTTAACATTGCTCTGCGTTATTTATTGTTAGACGTTAACTGAAATGTTTAGCATCAAATACAGAAACCCGGGTAAAGTTTAGCTACAAGTCTGTATAATAGTCTTTACATTGAGCCATGAGTGTCTTCCATATGGTTTCGTCTAAAACTGTTCCAGCTACAGGAAGGAAGTGAAAACAGCTCAGATGATCAGGATGGCATGTCAGGCCTTATATATTCCTCCGTAAAACCTTTTCACTTTCATAGCCTCATAATTCTGACCGATTGACTGCCACTGCCATTCTCACTGCAGGTTTGTTGTGACTCCTGCAGCATACTAGCCATGTTTAGTGCTACTGTAATGGGAAATGTAATGGGCTGTTGTACGCTGTATACTCCACCTGAATTAGCATTAAAGAGAAATACATTTTAAAAATACAAAAACATTTATTTATTATTATTTATTTATTAGGTTTAAAAATGCATTAAAATTAATCAAATGCAGAGATGTTAGCGTCATCTAAATGTTCTGATCTTGTGGAGTATACTAAATATGCCAATAAATTGTGAAATATTGAGTTTGAAATAGTGGTCAAATCTAAACAGTATGTTGTTTTTTATGAAATATCTCCTGATGCGATTGACAACAAACCAGCTGTTTTGTCTTTTTTGGCCCTCCTGTCCCCACAAATATTACACTTTGGCTCTCCATGACAAAAGTTTTGGTGCCCCATAATGTAGATGTAGCTTAAATGACCACTCAATAGTGGAACTAATGATGTAAAGACCACCAGGTTGGAGTGACACCACAGAGTATGATTGACAGAAGAGCGTTTTCGACTGAAACGTGATATCGCCATGTGTGTTTACGCGCTGTGCAGAAGACGGACATAAAGGTGCTCCTTCAGGAGCCTCCACTGAAGCTAACCCATTTCAGCATATAAAATACTCTGCCCTGCAACATGAAAGAAGGAAAGAGAGAGAGGGAGAGAGCGAGGGAATGAAGGAGGGGGGCGTTAGCGTTGGAGGCAGAAGGGACTCAAACAAATGGTGGAGAGTGGCAAGTTTGCATTGCCCATACCAACAAGGCCCTATCTCATTAACACACCGCTGAAATAAAAGAGGGCTTTTTTGGCTCACAGCTATAAAAAAAATTATCATAGTGATGATGTTCCTCAGCCGTCAACAGAGCCGCGATAACGTTGTTTGATGATGACTTTCCCATGAATGTTAAGCAGCCGCCGCAGCGGAGGAAAGGAGCTTATCAGAGCCTAATGCCCATCTCTAATTCCTGCCCTTCTTGAACTAGCCATTTTCTAACAGCGTTAACTGTCAAATTTACATCCCGTCTTAATGCCACTAAAGAGGACGAGGGATGAAGAGTAAATGACAGCAGTGTAATGAGGAAGGCATCTCTCTCTCTCCCTCTCTCTCTCTCTCTCTCTCTCTCTCAAGGCATGAGATTTTCCACAATTTGGGAGTCCCTTTTTCTCCCTGCTTTCTGAACTATGATGTAGAGCTTACCTGGCTTATTTCGCAGCAGACATGTTCAATTAGCTGCTGAATCTTTTATGGCATTAGAAAAAAGTGAAATGATTAATTTGCTGGCAGAGAAGTAAATTTAATTGAGCAGAGATGAATGAGTATTTTATTAACGGGACTTAAAATCATGAGATCTCATGGCATGAATTATGATGCATGTTATTGTTCAGTCATTTCTAAGGGAAACAATGCAGGCCTAAATGGTTCCAGAACTAACCGGGCTTTCATCACGTTACACTTAGCAAGTGAATTTATCTCATGGCTGATTTTTTTTCCTCTGACAAGATTACTTGTCTTACAAAACACTGCAAGTCTCAGATTAATTTGTTATTTCAAAGCCACACTATACGCATATAATGGAAACTTCTATAGTGGAAATGTATAATTACACACAATGCATGAAAGAACATTTTGTAACTTTGGGTGGGCTTTGGACCTTTTCCCAAAGGGCTGGTGAAAACCGGGCCTTTAAATATGATTAAACTTCATTAACTGTGATTGCATTTAAATACAGTCAAAATCAGAGTCAGCTCTACCTAATAAGTGACATAAGCAGCTGCTTAGGGCCTCGCAGCCAGCATGGGCCCCGCTAACAACTTCTGGGTTATTACTGTACCATAATGTTGTCTACGATAAATGGGAGAGGGAAAACAAAAATAAAAAACAGAATGTCCTCATCAGGAGCTGAAAAATAAAAAAGAAATAGAGATGAGGAGAAGAGGCTTGAAGATAAGGGTATTTTTTCATGGTACTAATGTTATCCTACGTTATGTTTCGGCTTGTAGTTGAAGATTCAGCTTAGACAGACTTTTAGCTTTATAAGACAAACACAGATGAATTTAACTCAGTATTTAACAACCTTCTCTGTTAATCCAGGTTTAGATGCTCAGACTGTGATTAATCCTTGTGCATATGGAAACATGATATTTATGATGAACAGCCATTTGTATGACATGAGGCGGCGTCATCAAAGAAGGAGTAAGAAATCATACTACGTACACACAGTACTGTGTTGAAGTCTTAGGCACCCAAGACACATTTTCAAAATCTATTTATTTGTGTAGTTTGGGTTTATTTGCTGAGAAACTTGTTAATATTTGAGTAAACAAAATTAATAGAATAGTCATTTATAATGATTTTATATATACATATATATATATATATATATATATATATATATATATATATATATATATATATAAATAATAAATACTGATTTTCTGGATGTTAGTTTGTTTGTTTACCCATTTCCAAGCCTCTCCTCAAGGAAGCCCAGTATTATATGTAGTTAAAAAGCAGCTCCTGGTTTGACCAATCAGTGCTCAGTAAATTGAGCTCATTATGTAATTGATGATATTAACAAGTCTCTGTGTCGGCTGTGAAGGTGTCAAGGAAAAATATGGACCCAAGAAGTTCTTGTCACTTTTTATTGTTTTTATGTTTATTTGAATTATGAATACGACTTTATTCTAATGTATATTGTGATAAACTCACTGCTGAGGTCCACTGTTTTAAAATTTGCTTAGATGCCTAAAACTTTCACACAGTGCTGTATGTAGAAACTAAAGCATTCATAACAAAGCACAAAGCAGCACTTTGTCCAGATTCAACAAATCTTACAGTCAAAACTTGGCTTTAAGCTGTCATGAGACAAACCCCTGGATCAGAAGGTTATCTTTAATGTAAATGTGTAGCTTATAAGAACCCCGAGTGAGAATCCAATCATACCAAATAATTAGCCATAATTAACCAGTTAAACATAATGTGGATAGCCTATCGTAGCCAGTGAGTGTGTTTACATGCATGTAATAATTCAATAACTGCAGAAAATCTAATTTTGTCAGTAATCTGATCAACACATTTACATGCACTTGAGTAATCAGATAATGTGAAAACTCCAGGTCCTCATGAATTGGGCTGTAATCGGATTTCTTTGCAACCAGCCAATAAACTCACAGAAGAAGATGTGACATAAACGCAATGTAAACCTCAACCTTAACCATCATGCCATTTCATCTGAAAACATGAACATGCAGCATCTAGAAGATGAAGAATATGTAAATCCTTCATTTCGCCAAGCATGTGTTGGGTTTCAGCATCGCTCCAATAGTGTTTTTCTGCATCTCGCATCAACTCTGCTTGCTTGGTACCACCGTCTGTTTTCACACATGCAGAGTGAGAAACCCGAAAGAAATCAGAGTAAGTGTTTACATGCACTGAGAAATCTGATTACTGTATCAAATTTCTTAATCGGAACCTAGTCTAATGCAAGAAATCGGAGTGTGCTGTTTTCATGACCATTCGAATAATCAGATAACTGCAGGAATTCCGATTGTGATCAGATTATTATCATTATCATCACTGTTATTAGTTAGCCCCTCTTCCCCCAAACAGCAGCTTCCACAAACTAACATCAGACCATTTCCTGAGAAACTTGGCTGGTTGAGAAGTAACAATGACAGAAGCTGAAGCTAGACAGCGCCAGCAAACATGGATTCCTGAAGTTGGTCAGATTAGGAATGAATTACACCGTCTTTGGGTAACTAGCAGCACAGCAGCAGCGGAAGTGTTTTAGCTCCTGTTGTTCATCAGAAGCAGTGCAGATAAAACGCATGCAAAGCAGCCCATTAGCCAATTCATTTCTGTTTCCTGACACTAATTATTGGATTGGCCGTTGAATCTAATTAAAACATGTTAATGCACAAGAGCCCATTATTGGAGTCCACTCATTTCACCTTTTTTCAAAAGTCGCTCTGTTTTGACCGCATGGAAAATGCAAACCGAGTTAAAAGTATTTGCCATTTTATCCGCCAACAATGGCAATTGCACGCTGACCTGAAAAGGCAATCAAAGCAGTGGGAGGTCCAAAGAAATAGTCTACACAGCTGAGTGCATGATAGCAGACTCAGAATCAACTTTCAAAACACAAGCAGAAAAACTCAGCATAGAAAATTAAATAATTCTACTAAATATACTGAAAAATCTAATGCAGTAAATACTAGAAAAAAAACAGGCCAAAAGGCCAAATAAGCCCAAATTAGAGTTACCACGCTACATTATATGTACCACATTACATATAACAACTTATAATAAGACTCGTGTAAGTTCACATTGGCTAGTAAATAAAATGGATAACATTTGTGATGTATTTGTATCATGACTCCTGGTTCCTCTCACCCCCACTGTAATCTTTTTAAACAGTATTCCCCTTTAACATGCGGTGGGGTGAAATGATTATTAAAGGGAAAAAAAGTCATGATTTAAAAAAACTGTCTGCACAATATATCAATTTAGATGTAATCAGTCAGAGAGGACTGATGTGAAAAGTGCTCTTCTAGGGTATTCAGAATTGCTCACAGTGGTCGTGATAGGAACCAGACGGCTGTTTAAAAGTTTAATGTCTTTTCAAGCTACATCACAGAAAATTATTACATGAAACGGTTATGAATACACTGCCTTATGCCTGAAATGCTGTTTTTTTGATAGTTTTGAGATAAGATTTGGGTTTAACATGTATTTTTTAAAGATTCAGTCATGAGTGAGGTGCATGCATGGTACTGTGCGGCAATTTTTTTTTTCTGATCATCAACATTACATATAAACTATAACCCTGAGACCGGTTCACTGACCATTTTGAAGAGTGAATAAAATGGTTGTATATATACAAAATGTGTATATATATATATGAGCTGTATTCCAAAGGCCACCTCCACTGACCATTGTC